>NC_139722.1:100885144-100937701 GCF_964211835.1 Anser anser
CAGCACCCTACATTGCTGTCAGGTCAAGTTGGGAGTATGCACCAGCTCATGCCAGTAACTAATGGGGTATTATATACTTCAAGTTGTCCTCAGTAACTGCTCTGTTCTGGCAAGAGCTAGCTGCATCCAAGATAAGTCTCAAATGGCAAAGAATATGATGCACCAATAAATACTTCCTTTCACCCACGCTTACAGATTATTTGCCGAAGGTACTCTACACAGTCTCAAATGTAGCAAGTATTTTGTAGGGGATACAGTACTCAGAACAGCAAAAAATAATAATAATAAAAAAAAGGGATTCTGGAACAAAGAGAAAGCAGCAATTTGACTGAAATATGCTGCAAGTTAACTTCCTCTGATCCTCTGGTCTTCAGTTGCTGGGGGGCCAGGGAGGGCTGGGCTGGCCGAGCCAAAAGCTATTAGGTCCATACTATACACTGAGTTTGGCACTTCAAAGAGCACTGCACATTTACCATTTAACCATAACCTTTCAACCTTTCATATTGCAAGAGTCTGGTTTCAGGACAGCAATACATAAATTGTGGGATCCAAATACTTGAGATGTGGATCACAGCAACAGCAGTCAATTGGAACCAAATGCCCCAGGTGATGTGTGTAACACAGGCGTCCCGTGCCAGCTGAGTGCCACAAACTCTTCTTCCTGGGATTTTGTTCCATGGCACTAGAGACAGCACTTTTGGAAGGAAAAAAAAAAAGTGAGCAGGGCCCCTCTGCTCTTGATTATACTTAGATCAATCTAGAGTAGCTCTACTGCAGCCAGTGTAAATTGCCTCAGATTTGCACCACTGAGATCTGGCCCAAATCTATAGCAGCTCACTTTAAACATATTCCCTAACTGAAAAACAAGACAAAACACTGTCTGAACTGAAAACATTTGAAAGACTGATTGTGGTTTAAATTTAAATCTGACTCATAGTGGGGTAATATGTTCCACAGCATCCTCCTTCTTATACCTCCAAGCAAGGAGAGAGATCCTTAAAGAAAACAGGTTAGACACTGTGTGGAGGGTATTCACTTCTTCCTAGACCCCATGTGAGTGCCACAGGAGTCCTTGGCATGGAGGGGACCATCCCCAACACAGAGAGACCAAAGGTCTGCTCCCCCTTGCTTGCTCATCATAATGCAGTGTCCCCCTGGGCTTTAGCCTGGTGCTGTACATTTATTTGCTTGGACATTTCATGCAGTACATCCCCTCATCCACCAACCACCAGCTACCCACATATGCAGTAGCGTCAGATAACAACAATGCTAAAATCCAGTGCTTTAGCTGCATTTTTGTGATGCTTTATGATGTGTTACCAAAACATGGCACTGCTTCCATAGGAAGCAATTATTACTTGTTATTGTTTGACCGTCTGTACATAATAAAACTACCTCAAAAACAATACCACAATGCTCCCTGAACAACTACTTTTTACCCCGCAAGGGTTTTCACTTGTCCAGCTTTGTGGTGTTGCCTATTTATTCTTTGGAATGCTTATTCATAAAAGGCAAGTTTTTTTTCTGAAGGGTGCAGGGACTCTATTCATAAATACAGAAGCACCTTAATAAAAGAAAGATGTGATGAAGTCTTCAAAGCAGGGAAGAAAACTGATGAACAAAGACATTCCCATAACAACCAAGCTTTATCTGATCAAATTCCAATAAAGCCTGCATTTGGCATAAATCTTTAAAAACATAGCAAGGGCCACTGGAGGATGCTAAAGCTTTTTTATTTAATATTACTCTTTCTCCCTCCCCCAGGAGTACTTTATCCCCTTAATATTTTCTGAAGTCTCGGTGCACATTAAGAAGTGCATCACGAAACCACAGTGCAGTGGAGAAGCATGGGAGAGCACTGGCTGCCCCTGAGGTTACACTGCTTCCCCTCCTTCCCTCCAGCTTCCCACTCTCCAACGTGCTGATAGCTCAGCGGCACCATGAGCGGATTAACCCTCACTTTCCAGCAGAAGAAATAACAGAAAAGATAGTGCCTTTAAATAACTTAATTCTTTATGGCTTCACTTAACTAGAGCCAAGAAAAGACAGAAGATTTTATACCAACATTATGAAAGAAGCTTAATTCCCACTTCTATGAGCTTTATGGTTTTTTTTCTACCTTAAAACTACCTAATTTGTGCACTGCATTTCCCATCTGCACAGGAACACACAGATGTGACCGACTAATCCTCAAATACCCAGAAAAGTATTTTGGGTGAAAAAAGACATTAAAGGAATTGCTTCTGCTCTCGGGGATTACCACTCACCCCCTGGCTCCAGCAGACTATTTGAAAGTTTGAAAGCTGGCAGCAAGATGCAGCACGTTTCACTGTGCTCTCTGAGCCTTGCCGAGCATCTTGAGAGCAGAGGCGCAAGTTGAACAGAGGAAAACCAGCACTGCATGGGACTTTGCAAAGGGACTTAACTTAAATCCCATTAATTCCCTGGATACGCTCCCCTGTGATCAGTGAGGCTACCTGAGAAACCAGCTTAGACTTCAAAGCCTGCAAACACCACAGAAGAACCATGAACATGTGGCCAGGGAGCTGCCCAGCTCAGCAGAGTCCATGGACCTGAGTGGCAGGATGTGTCCAGGGCACCTCCAGAAGAATTCATCTCCAGGACCTACTGCCCAGGTGCAGCTGGCTTGGCCAGTGGATAAACAACCACTTGCTCCCAAAACAAACATATCAGGGTCCTCTCTGTTCTGACCTTACCGCTGTGTGTAGGGACAGGATCCTGCTGTTCCTGCTCTGGGGCTAGGAGCAAGGGGCCACGGCTCTGGCTCGCCATGCCAAGCAGCCCCAGACTGCCTTCCTGGAGTCAGTGCAAATAAGGGCTGCAGGAAAACACAGAGTCCTTCTCTGATGTGGTTTGGAAAAAGGAGCCAAGTGGAGCCGGAGGAAAGATTAGCTGAAAAGGTGCAGTCTTGCATTTCTTTCTCATTTTAAGGGTAGATCTGTAAGGTCAGAGGACCACACAAAGAAAGAATCAGGAGGAGAAACAAAATATTTATATTCTGCTTGCTTGTTTTTTCTATGTTCCCTGCATGTCTGTCTCTAACTGTTCCTAAAATAGTCCTTCAGAGCAGTATTGTCCTTTCTGCATCACTTGTGTGTACGCTGCTACTAAACTGCCACTGGACAAAATTGGATTGCTCTAGGAGACCTGCCTGTGGTCAGGGGCGCCTGCTTTTCCACTGAATCACAGCAAGAGAGCTCTTTCTCTCCCCAGGAGACTTTTGCCCCTTTCTTCCTGCTTGACTTAGAAAGAGGCAAAGACACAGCAACAACCATTCCCTGAAACTACAGGTATGAGAGGAATTTGAAAAACCCTCATCAAGAAGATCTCCTCGGCAAAGCAAAACACTAGAACAGTAGGCAACCTGAAACTTGGTGGGAGGAAAGAAAGAAAGAAAAAAAAAAGCTAATAATTAAACGTTGCTTATGCAAGACAAAAAACCACATTGTTGCTTCTGGGCACAACAGCCCTGGCAAGCCCAGCACTATCTCACAAGACAGGAAGCAGTGCTTATGCATGGCGGAGGAGGAGCAGCTGCACTTGCCAAACCTACCAGCGATCTCCTTTGCGAGGCTCTCTCTCCATGCATGGCTTTTCAAGCTTCACGCGAATATACCTGAGAAAGTTTCCAGCCCCTACAGAATATATTTGCCTCTCCCACTTCCAATTAAATGCGCATCTTCCTCATTCTCTCTTACCCCCCATGTTTGTTCCCTCCTCCACTGTTTGACACCCCTATCACTACACAACCCTGAAGCTCCTCTAGCTGCACTATGGCACCAATGCCTCCTTAGTCATCCTTCCCTGCCTTCAGCTCCTTGTTCTACTCCATAAAGTTGACATTTTTAGTTTGAGGATGCTTCTATAGCATTGTCCTGCAACACATCCTCCTCTACAACTTCTCCTTCCATTTGCTTGTTGTTAAACACTGCATAGTCTCAAACATTGTGATGGAGATTAGGCGTAGGAGGATTTAGGGACTCTGATACTCCTGCAGCAGAGCCAATGATAAGAAACCCAGGCAGTTCAGACCAGCCATCACAGAGGTAAGGTAGTACCTGCATACAAGCTTTTGGGGAGCAGTATGTAAAAGACTGCAAGAATTGGTAAATATGACCAAAGGGTAGGTAGGGGTGGAAGAGTAGAGGAAGGAGAAGACTAGAGAAGCTTATAAGGAGCAAAGAAGAGAGAAGCACTAGCAGGCAGCTCTCATCATTTTGATATGTTTTCTGCAGGGAAATGCTCCAGGAACAGCTTGTTTCTCTGCAGGAGAAGAAACAAGTACCATGCCTAGCATACACCTGGCACAAACACACTCACAGCTCACCGCCTCTGGCGAGCCTAATTCTTGGTTATAGAAAAGCTCTAATCCTACAATAACCAGCACCTCATTACTCACCCAACACTTCAATCAGTATGTCCCACCCAGTCTCAAAAAGAGACTGCCTTACTCACCAGCTATATATTTATCTACAGGACCGAGGTACCTGCCCTAGGTGCAGGTGTCAGTCATTTCCATGGGCACAGGCTTGCTGGAGTCAGACTCTCTCAAATGAGCACCAGCTGTTTCTCATCACAAGCCAAGTTCCCAGCCAAGTAAAGGCCCTTTCTTCCCTACCTCCGCTGAACCCTTTGCATCCCGCATTCCTCAAACACGGAGGTGCAATGAGCTGAGCTCAGGTAATCTCAGCTGTATTCCTTCCAGCTGCCTGATTAACAGCCCTCAGAAAGCTAAGCGATGCCATTACCTCCATTGAGGATGTCTGAATAGTGAGGCCAAGTCAGAACATATGATCATTTTGACAGGTTGGTGTGGCAACAGCACAGGGACATGAAGCATAATTCTGTGTGATGGCTCTTACATACCAAGGACACCACTGACTTTCAAAGATTTCTGTTAGCTTTTTCTTTTAACAAGTGACATGTTATTTAGTCAACTTTTCTGCTGGTCTTTTCTTGGGAAGGCACACAGCCAGGTTGCAGTCTTGACAGCAAGCACCTGGTGACCACCTGCAGACCTAAACCCCATTCAATGGGGAATCAAAATTCTCTCCTGTTTAAATAATGTTTTAAAAACCCAGTGCATCTTCTCCTGCTGTCAGTCTCTAAGGCTGGCTTATGCTGTCACTCCAGCAAGCAGAAATTGCATCTCTGCTACAAGCTTAGTTCGCACTTGAGCATACCAGGCAGAAAAATGTGAACTTTGAAAGTGAGGGAGATAACTAACTTGAATTTGCACCCACAGGATCAGACCCAGGCTTTACTGTGCTGCAAACTCGTGGCTGTGCTCAGGTGCAGCAAATGAGGGCAGCAAAAACAGGGCCAAAGAAGGGTTCAACGTACTTTATTTAACAAGATGACTTCTTCCCTAGCAGGGTTTTCAGCTGAACAAATTCCAGGTTGGTAGAACAACCGTGAGTTTTAGCCAGTATAAAACTGCTAGGAGTTGATTCCTTTTTTTGCCGTTGGTTTTCTTGGTGAGACGATCTATACTTTACATGAAATATGCTCTAGAAAATAGTTCCACAAACATATGCACTGACTCTATGCAGTTGACCTTAATGGGTTTAGCATGTGTGCAAACTGACTCACTACCTAGGTAAAGGAGCCTCTGCTTGAGCTTGTTCACACGCAGAGGATGTTTTGTGGGGTTGTGATGGCTTCTATGCAAGACTGAATTTGCTTCTTCAGTGACAACACCATCTGACCAAGTTTACAAATCATCTCATGTCACTGGTTGAAGTGCAGGGTACAATTTGAAAACAAACAGAAAAAAGAAAAAATCTTATCAACACCCCAGAGTAAAACAGTCACTGGGTCATTTTCTTCCTCTCTCCTAAACTGCTGAATTTTCCACTGACTTGCTTCGAGCCCTGGGCCACCATACAGAAGTCAGTCCTGAAACTGCAACGACTTGAAACTCAGTTATTAACGATGACATTTCTGCAAGGAACAGTTAATCGGCTTATCCTGAACACAGGCCAGAGAGAGGAATTTGATTTCTTCTATGTAACCTACAGTGTAGATCAGGCGTTGGGAGAGGGAGACCCTCAGAACTCCTTGCTTGGTGCCTTGTTCTGTCACTTACTTACAGCAAATCATCAACACGAAGCTTCCATACGCCACCTCCATCGCTATATACTGAATGCTAGAGTCCTGAAGCACACTTTCTAGAAAAGTATGTGTATTTCAGCTTCATATGACTTTGAATGAAGTTCTTTCTAGCACAGTCACAGGAAAAAAGTTACCTTTGAAAGAAGGCAGTAATAGCCAGAGCCTTACCTGGTACAGCTCTATCCGCTGCTCCGAGACCCGCGCCTTTGAGTTCTGCAGGCGGAAGACCCTGAACTCGGCCTTCACCAAGTTGGAGGCATTCTTCTCCATCGCCGAGACATCAAATCTCACGATTCGGAAGTACAGGCTGTAATAGCTTGGTGGGATGGCATCTGCAAGAAGGCAGTGCGATTCTTTATGTATTTTTTCAAATGATATAATACATTGTTCTTTCATACAATGCAATGCAAGACAACCTCAGCGGTAAGGGAAATATCTGTAGAAGGATTCAGTTTCCAATAGGCAATTTAATATCATTAACAATTTAACCTCCCAAAAAACAACCCCACATGTGTTTGATTACAGGAACAGCAGATTAATAGAGATTAACAACCATTTCCAACTCTATTTCAGGGCATGCGTTTAACCCCATTCTTTCTACATACTGGTGGAAAATCTTGTATGCTTCTAAACTGGAAAAAAATCAGAACAGTTGGTATCTGGCAAATGCCTTCAGACTTGCACAGAGTTCACAGAGATCTACTAAGAAGACAAGTAACAGGAAATCATTTGATATGTATACTTTCTAAAACCCATTTTCCCCCAGGGCATGGAGTATAAATTAGTCAGCTTCACGTTTTGTTTCCTTTTTAGCTATTAAGGATTTTTATTGGAATAAAATATTCATTCTGATTATAGCAAGGGCAAAAATAGAAGAGGAAGAAGAAAGGGAAGTAAAAGACATGCAGGCAGTAGACATTATAAACAGAATTACATGTATATTGACCATTTGCAAGCAGTAAAATTCATAAATAAAAGCACCCCTCACTATATATTAGGGGGAAAGCAGAAAAAAGATTAAAAAAATAAAAATAAAAAAACAAAAAACAGAAAAATGGAATCAAGTCTTCAGTAATGGTTTCAAAAGTATCAGTTTAGGTTTCAAAATAATCTCTTCCTCCTTCCCAGCTGTAAACCCTGACTGAGGTTAAGCAGCAAACTACTTTTGCACAATTCGGATTACCCTGAAGGGTTCAGTGATCATCTGAGGCTGTTCCACCTATTCCTGGCCAAGAGCACAAACAGAAAACCATGTGCAGAAAACTCTGAACATGCTCTGTATGTGTGACATTCTCCACACCCTGTTGTTTGGCAAGACTTTCCTCAAATTGCAGAGTGGGCACAGCGAGCCAAATTCAGGGATGAGTTGAAATGACTCAAAGGCCCTGATAAAATCTCCATTCAAGCCGAGGGAAAGGTTTCCTCTTCTCTTACATTTTGAAACGTACAAAGAAACAGAAGAAAGATGAAAACTGCATCGTGGCAGGGGGGAGGATTTTCAGCAGAGGAAGCAAACTTCATAGGCTTCCTTGGGGCAACACCAGCAGAAACACTTCAGATAATAATTATAAAATATTAAATTTTCCCACTAGCCACATAGTTCAGGATTTGTCAGACAGTGACAAGAGACAACAGCCTGCACATTAGAGAGGTGAGCAGTTAAGCTCCCATAAAGGTCAGAAATCCTGGTGAGGTTTCACGCTTGTGTACATGTCCCAGCTCTCCACCCATCCAGGCCATCCATCCATTCACCTACTAATGGAGTAAAGGACTTTCTTCTGGAAGATACATAATTCTTCATAGATGTATATACATAACACAGCACAGAGATTGGAGAACCAGGACATTTATCTTTACTTCTAGCTACTAATGATTAAAGATAGTTGGAATAAATCAGTAATGATACCTATTCATATTAATGAGACACATTAATAGCTAAGGACCAGCTCACAAACATTTAGTGCTTATAGACTGGCTGCCACTATCAGAACTTCTGATCAATGCAGCAGCCCCAGACTGCACAAGACAACACATTTAGCAGACTTAATGCTCAGTTACACGTGTAACATCCAGGTTGTGGTATCTCTTCAAGTAACTCTTTAAAGGCTCAGAATGACTACAGCATAAACTCCAAGTGCCAGTCAGTCACAGAAGGAATAAACTAAGTGTATTCTCCTTATAATATTCACAAACACTCTTCCTCTAGATAATTCAGCCAAAATCATTTTTAGAATGGAAAGATGTAAAAACTCTTAAAAATAATCACAGAGATGAGAAAATCTTACAGAGAAAGGTAGAATCTAGGCCTCGACCATAGATGCATTATAAGTGAGAGATGACAAGTTCTCAAAATGCTTAAAAAATGCTCTGAAAGAGTACTTCCCATAGAAGACCCTCAATATATAAAATTTGGAAGAGATATAAATACAAACAGGAAGCCCCAGACTTCCTCGTGGCCCGATGTAATTAGGAAAAGAAAGTTCTCAAATCTTCACATCTGCAGTGCTCCACAATAAACCCAAAGCATTGTGATCAGTATTGTCACCTACCAGCTACAACCTTATAATGAGAACTCAAAGCAAAAGGGTTATGAATTACCCCCACACCAGAATTTCTCCTCTTTACCCTGAGTAATACGTAAGTGCTTGTCTCTCTCAATGCTTGTTTTCTCTCTGAAGGAGAAATACATGAAAGTCTTCTGAGAAAAGCTTAACTGTATGTAATGATGATCTTAATTTTGATAGATTTTGAAAATTCTTAAGAAAGCTACTTGGTTCAGAGGTTACATCCTCATTTAGGAGGGAAACAATCTCTTGAATTTATTTTTCTACTATAGGAAACTCCAAGACTACTACTTGTTCCTCAGCCAAACCTAATCCTACTAGGAATATAATTTGGCATAATAACATGTATATATAAGATTGATGCTTCCAGGATGAGTTGTAAGTTGTCCTTCCCTGTCATTTATCTGAGGCATCAGCCTACAATTTAATTCCCTGTGGACAAGCCGAACTAGCAGACAGCCACTTGCCCTGGCACGGACAAACACTGTCCATCTTGACTTTATTTCAGATTCAAAAGTCCTATTTAACTGTCTGCTCGATTTATATTTAGCTTCTAACTTATTTCTAGAACTTTCTTGGACTTTGCTTGTAGCCTTTCTTTTCCATGTCTCTATTTTAGATACCATATATTATAAATCTGTGAATATGCATCTGAAACGATTTTCCTAAACCATCTCTCCATTTATATTTTTTCTCTATCATATATATGGAAAACAGTTACAGCCAGAGAAGGAATACTCTCTTAGTGTGCATGCTTTTGTGTTTCAGTATGTGCATTTGCATACACACTGAATGAGTATTTACCTTCTGTTGGAAAGCAGACATAAGACAATGACAATGGAGAAGAATGAATTCTTATCTTAAATAAATTTCATCTCCCTCATGAGACAGTTTTATACCTCACAAAAAACATAAGAAGTATGATTTATTTATTCTATCATTCACAACAGTATCCATGGGAAGTCAAAAGGCATTATTCATGGATAGCTAAAAAAAAAAAAAAAAAAGGCTTTTTGCAAGCTGGAGCCCTTCCTCTGTGAAAGAATGGCTGTCTGCAGAATTGGAGGTTACATGAAAATTTATCAACATTAGGACAGAGAATTGAGATTTGCAACTCTCTGTAAGGGAAGGGGAAGAACCCTATAGAGTTTACAAGGGTTTGGATTAGCCTTTAAGTGATCTCAGATGCTGCAATTTATATCTCTGTGACTCTACCTTAATCTGAGAGTTGTATCAATGCAGTCTCAGTTGGATACCTCTAGACTCCCCTGTGATTTTGGCCCAGTGACTCCAGTAGACTCCAGGATAACCCTGAGCAAGTTAAGTCTGCAAACACTATAATACTGTTGCAGACCAGACTCCTTAAGTATTCTTTGAAAAATTATCATGAATGAGTGGAATCAAATCAGTATGTTTCCTGTAGCTAGGAAAACACAATTTTATTTTGGTTTGGAGAGAAAGGAATAGTGAATGCAGTGAAAGATTCCATTTTTGTCACCTTTCAATTACTCATGAATACAACCCACCCAAAATTTAACACTTCCAGCTATAATAATCATAATCGCATCCATCTTAGTAAGGCTGAGATGAGTTATAAAGCATAGTTGGAGAAGGCAAAGGCAGCATCCCTCCTCCTACCTTTAGTCCAATAGCTCTGTGTGCTTAACAATGAGCATTGCAGGATTAGCTTGTTTATTCTTTTTATATTCTTTTTTTTTTTTCCTTAAATGAGCTGAAATTCCATCAGCCGCTTTACACAGGACAGTCCAAACTGTCAGGTTAGAAAGTATTCTGGTCTGTGAATATTTAAGTGCGTAAGGGCTTAAACTGTGGTTTCTGGGCTTCTTACTGACTGACTGTTCAACATCTGGCATCCTCTAAGCTCCTGTGCCAGCAACCAGGACAGAAAGCAGCCCTACTCCAACGACGGGGGTGCAGGAGACCTATCCCAAAGTACTGAACAGGCAAGGCAGCGGCATAGCTCTATTTAATATCGACGCAGGGTGGACAAGCATCAACAAGAAAGACTGCACACATCTTCTCAATGACCATTCAAAATAGCAGGGTGACCCCTAGGCATCACTCCTGGGAGGAGAGCGAGATGGGTTCAAGCTTCCTCAAGGCAAAAGCGGGAACTGAAGGAGGTTGTTTCATCCTGGAGGTACACCCCAAGATAGGGACCCCCTGAGTAACAGGATGACACTTTTGCCTTCAACAGCGGTGTCATATAAACTGAGGCTTCTGTTTCCATGGCTTTTCTCACAAGTACTGCGTGTACTGTCATTTCAAGGAAACAAAATGCTCTGACACAGCTCTTCTGAGAGCTGGGCTTGCTTGCTGGTGAGGAAAGTCCTAAATCCAATTGTATTCAAACACTTTTTCTTTTTTTTGTTTTTCCTCTGAATTTTCATTTCTGCTATTGAAACAAACAAACAAAAGAAAAGAATCAATTATTTGCACAGCCCAAGATAGGAAATGTAAACAACTTTTCTCTTCTCATTGGAGGAGGCCAGACAGGCTGACTTCACACATACGCCGACACTGGAACGGCTGAGAGCTTCAATCCAATCCTTCCATCAAGGGCTTGCAATAAATGCTCCAAAGATTTATTTTTATTCCCTTTTGTGTTTATTAAACTTTGGAGGGTTTCTTTTCCCTTTTTCTTTTCTTTCTGGTGCTCTGCCCACTCCTTATTACAGCAGCTACAAAACATGGAGTGCCCTTTTTATCTTGCCCTCTTTTTTTCCCTCCTCTTCTTTCTGACTGCAGAACATGAATGACCATGTAGTAGGCTTTGAAGCAGCACATGCAAATATTTATAAGAGTTGCTTGATTGTTATTAAACGCAGTTGTTATGCTTTCCGCACTCTGGCAGGCTTCCCTAAACCCTCCAACTATTAGGACCAGTTAGGCTGTTCAGATTTCAGCTTACTGATAGCAAATCTTTTTTTTTTTTCTTTTCTTTCTTTATTTTTTTTTCAACAAGTAGCAGCCACTCTGCCTAACATGAGCTCTTTCTTTCCCCTTTGTGAATTTTGTTTTCTGACCAGTGCATGGGTGCCTATCACAACTGGGGCTGGACTGCCTTCAGGGATAGTCCAACACGGTAAGTGAAGCAGCATGCTCAGAGCTGCTTGAAGGGAAGGGCAACTTGCAGCAAGGCTTTGAAGCCACATGGCACAAAAGCAGCATGTGAGACGCTGCACAGTCCCCATGGCTAACTCCTTATTTACTTCTATATTCCAAGTTTTGCCCCTCAAAGCTGCCTTTACCTTCAACAAACAGTATTTGTATCTGTCAGCAACTGTTTTCAAGGCCAGGAGGGATACTGTGCTGGAATTAAACTGCTGGCAACACAGTGAATAAAGCTTTTGCCTGCATGGCTCTGGAGCAGCTTTTCTGTCAGAGCAGGGTGTGCATGCACCCACAGTGCGATGCAAGGCGTGACATACACATTCTGTTATTGCACCTGTTCCGAGTGAAGATCCCATACTAACAGCTGGTAGCTAGGCATCTTCCACTGAATGATCCCTAGATATGTAATTTATCCAAGGCTGTGGATGATTCAGGATTTCACATTACCCAACATGTTCACTCTCGGTGCACTTGGAGAGCCAACACTTAGCAAGAGAGATGGACAGGCATAGGCAAAGGATGACAGAGATAACTTCATCAGGAAGACAGAATGAGACCAGCTTGGGGATCCAATTGCTGAATGGTCATTTTAAAGGTCAGAACAACAAAAGCCTGAAATCTGAAACCACTTCCCTCTTTTATCACCAATACTGACTGCTGGACCTGTCATCCCAGTCAAATGGGGAAGCCTCAGTGTGTCTTCACTAAGACAATGGACTTTAGAGTCCGGAGGTAATTCCCCTTGGAGGAAAAACAAACAAACAAAAAACAACCTTACTCCCACAGGGACTCCTGCTGTAGCTATTTAAACAGGACTTTCTTTCAGCAGTTACGCTAACAGATGCCATCACTGAAGATGTTTTCTTATTTTAATAACTTCCTACTATATAGATCAGCTATATATCTTACTATGTATTGGCTAATTTTTTCTTTCTTTGTAATGAAGACTCATTGAGCTCCTGACATTCACCAGGGAATACATACACGTAATTATTATGCCATAAACCGGCTATGAGGGCTCAATAAATGTCACTAGCAGACTCCAAGGTGCTCACAGCAAAGATGCCTGGCAGCGCTTACATAGCACAAATGCACTTTTTATTTTTTTCTGCCTATGCAGTCTCTGTCAAACTTCACACCTCCACAAAGTACACACCACTGAACATCTGTATGGACACAGGTTTGGAACAAAGTAATTACCAGACTTTGTGACATACATCCCACTGTTGCACCACTAGCTACTCTTTTAAAACACACTAAGATTTACTCCATCAGCCAAAACGCAAAGGGGAGTTAAATCTAATAACAAAGAGAAAAATTGCAGGTGCATTGCACTTCATCTGAAAAGATGACCAAAAGCCTCACAGAGAGTCTGTGCAGTCATTCTCTTGTTGATGATGGAGGTGTTGCTGGCTACAAGGGGACAGTGAGTTAATGTGCCACATGCTAGCACAGAAAGACCCAGCTTCTCCTCCCAGGCTCTGCTACGAATGCTAACATGCAGCAAGCAGAAATGGATTAACCCCTTTTGTACTTTAAGCCAGACCTTAAATACTAGACCAGATTTTCAGGTGTTCAGCAACCAACACTTTGAGGCATCTTTTTTTTTTTTTTCCTTTTATTTTCCCCCCAAATGTCCCTAGAATGAGATGTTGCAATTGAATGTTTCCAGACTGATTTTCAGATATCCAAACTGTTCCTATAAACTTTTGAAAATTAGCTTTGAGTTTTGACATAGAAATGAAGCTGGATCTGTTTTGGCCTGCCAACTCCAGCTGTGGGTGCTGAGACATACAGAGAACATTGACCTTAAATCTTGCCTGTTCCTTGGCTCTCTTCGCCTAAAAACATACAGCAAAAGGTCTCTGCCAGTCTCTGTGAGCTGGGGTATAGCCACATATATAGAAAATAATAATAATTTAAAAAATCAGAAACAAAACTGCAGGACTGGAGGGCAGGCCACTGGGCTACCCAGAAAAAGCAAATTAATGAAAAAGCTGAAAAGTCAGAAAAATCTCCTGTGAATCTTTTAATACTGAGTATCATCACCTGCTTTCACCTATCTGTTTCACACTGGGTGTCAATGTGATTGTATCCTGTGTTTTTGCCTTACCCTGCAACTGACTGGACCATTAACAAACAAATACCCCACTGAAACAATGCATTGTCTGAGCAGAGGCAGCAAGAAAAAGTGATGCTCATAGAATAATCCTTTTCAGAGTCAGACTGCACCGTGCCTCCCCTGCCCTCCACAGTTGCTTATTTGAAAAAAAAAAAAAAAAAAAAGATTAGAAAATCTGAATGGGTTTCAGGATTGGAAGAAAACTACTTAAGAAATGTATATGACAGTGCAGAGTTCTTCCATACACCCTATGCTATTTATTTCAGAGGAAGTCTTGTACAAAGCATTTGACACTGTCCTGACACCTTTGTCTCTAAATTGGAGACACGGATTTGACAGATGGACCACTTGGGTGGGTAGGAATTGGCTGGATGAGTTGTGGTCAATGGCTCGATGTCCAGGTGGAGACCAGCAATGAGTGGTCCTCAGGGGCTGGTATTGGGACTGGTACTGTTTAACACCTTTGTCTGTGACATGGACAGTGGGATTGAGTGCACCCTCAGAATGTTTACTGATGACACCATGCTGTGTGGTACAGTCAGCACACTGCAGGGAAGGGATGCCATCCAGAGGGACCTGGACAGGCTTGAGAGGTGGGCCCATGGCAGCATGGGCTGCATTAAAAGAAGCATGGCCAGTAGGCTGAGGGAAGTGATCGTCCTCCTCTGCTGTTGTGAGACCCCACCTGGAGCACTGTGTTCAGCCCTGGGGCCCCCAGCACAAGAAGGACATGGACCTATTAGAATGAGTGAGGTGGGCCACAAATATCATCAAAGAGCTGGAGCACCTCTCCTGTGAAGACAGGCTGAGAGAGTTCAGCTTGTTCAGCCTGGAGAAGAGAAGGCTCCAGAGAGACCTTACAGAGGCCTTCCAGTACCTAAAGGGGGCCTGCAGGACAGCTGGGGAGGGACTCTTTGTCAGGGAGTGTAGAGATAGGACAAGGGGTAATGGTTTTAAACTAAAGAAGGGTAGTTTTAGATCAGATATGCGGAAGAAATTCTTTACTATGGGGCGGTGAGTCACTGGACCAGGTTGCCCAGAGAAGTTGTGTATGCCCCAGCCCTGGAAGTGTTCAAGACCATGGTGGATGGGGCTTTGAACAACCTGATCTAGAGAGAGTTGTCTGTGCCTATGGCAGGGGACATGGAACTATGTGATCTTTAAGGTCCCTTCCAACCCAACTCATTCTGTGATTCTATGAAGTCAGGTATCTGTGCAGGCTGTCCTGAGGAAAAAGGAAATATCTATGCAATGCTATAAGAAGATATCTGGAAGTAAGGCATACCGGTAGCATACAGATAGCATGCATGCGGTTTATATCTTCAAATGTGTCTTAGGGTAAGTCAGCACAGAGATTTCAAAAACTTTTGTTATTGTTCCTTTACAGCCACAAGGCAGTCGTCAGGTAATTACAAGTCACAGTCACGATCTTTTACAAACTTTCCTGTCCCAAGACTGTGTTCTGGCGAATAACGCTGAATTCCTCTAAGAAATGGCTCTTTTGTTCTGCAGCTTTTAAGAAAGCAAGAACTGCCTCAAAGACCATTTCTGCTATAAAACTAAATTCTTAAGTATTAACTTTTAGCACAGTTAGACCAAGTTCTAAGCCTTGAATCAAATGCCTGGACCAAAACCTCTGAAGCTGGAAATGGATCAAAAGCCAGTTCACGTTGCTGAAATCCATAGCTAAAATGAAAGGGGAAACTGTCCAGTCCCTTTTAGGAAAAAAAATAGGAAAAAAAAAAACCAAAACAACTCCCCCAAAAAGCTAGACGTGGTGTGAATGATGCTCTTATAGGAGATGAGTGTAGAGAATGTCCCAGGCTGTGCTGTGCTCTGCCCCTCTCAGCTGCACTTCTGAGGATGAAGCAGCACACATAGCACAGACCTGCACCCGTTCTTCTTACCCCTGGAAAAACAACAACAACAACAAAACCCCAGCTATTTGCTTATTTGCAAAAGCTGAAGAAACAGGAAATGTGGGTGAGCTAGCTTCACACAGACCACCTGCAAGTCCCCCTCAGATGTATGCTGCTCCGAGCATGCTTCTGCCATTAAGACTGCTTGAAAATGAATCTTCTGAAGGAAAATTCTGTAACACGAACTCACCCGACTCTCCTCCCTACTTGACTTTAAATCTTTCCAGGCTGTTGGCTTGTTTTCCCTCTTCCATGCTGAATTGAAGGGAGTGGGTATTGCAAACAACACTTACGCATCACAAGAGAGCTATTTTCAGGTCTTAATTTTGAGCCGTTGAGCAGTGTTCAATTGGGGTAACCTAATTACTTGGGAGTATTCTGGAGAGTGGTAAATGCCAATTTTTCCATTCTGGCCCACCTTTCAGCATATACGAATCTCCACACATTTTAGAAAGCCTGAAAGGTCTGACCCCAGTTCTCTCCTGCATGAAGTCCTATTTACACATCTCTCATGCAGAGGAGCCAAAAGGGAATGCAAATACTAACCATAGCACTATCTGTGTTGCTTAACAAACAAATCTTAATCTTGTGGCATATTAAAATGTATGGGGGAAAGAAACAGTAGAACGGTTCTCTTTATTGAACATAACCCCCACTATAATCTCACTGCTGCTTATGCAACACTACAGCGTTAATAGCATCAGGAAAAACACATCCTCAGATGTGTCCTTTGCTCCTGGGTCTCACACTATGATGGCAAGCCCACGACCACGCATTCCCAGTGGGAACTGACAGATCCTTTTCTGCTGGGGAGACACACAAGTAGGAAAGTTGCAGCATCCATCAACTGGCATTAGTGCAAGATACAAAAGTACCAAAGCCCCTCTGAAATCTGAGCGACATTTTGGTCCTGCTGAAGTCACTGACAAACCACTTTTAAAAGAGTCAGGAATTTATCTCCACACTTGTAAGCACAGAGAGGATTTTCAGCACAAGAAAACCATCTCCAGCTTCTCTGCTTCCTGTTCTCTGTGAAATTAGGTTGCCAACAAAAGTTTCTTCAGCTTTCAGCAGTTATTTTGTGAACGTTCAAGGAAGAAGAACTCCTTTCAAATCCCCATCAGGATCCTTTGAATGAGATCCCAGGTTATCATGTATCACCACTGAAATCAAATATGTAAATAGATGTGTGTTGTGCTTGGAAAATTCTCAGGTATGTACTTTGCTATTCTGCTTACACTGGAATGTAAGAAAAATACTCCTAGTGTCTTTCATCTCTCTCCACAAAGGGCTGCTCCTCTTTCAGCTAGGAATCATAAGCAAGAATTGCAAGTACAGTCTCTTATCTCCTCTGGAGAAAAAAAAAAAAAAACTTGTCAGGGAATATGAACCAACTTTCCTCAATGGCAAAATAAGATCAAACTTGCATTTGCATGCATTGTTTAGCTGCTTATGACTGCGACAACTACAGTGACCTAAAACAGGTCAGATTAACCTTCTGCCATTCACAAGACTGACCAACAGCTTTCCTCATTGGAATGACCTTAATTTTCCTCTCTCACATCCCAACCTTCTTCTGGTTGCACACTACTGAACTGGTACCTTCAGAAGTAATCTGTAACCAGAGACCTCTCCTTGAGTAGGCTGAAGGGCCAGATATGATCGCAAGCCCAACCGCATTACTTGTATATCATACTGCTTTATACAACCACCTGCAGTGGCTAAAAACCCCTAAGCAGTCTTCGAGCCTCCTAAACCAAGTAACCTTAAGTCATTTTTATCTACAAGAATATTTTCCCTTCTCCTCTCAACAGCAGATTAGGTGTAAGGTTAGATGTATGGGTGTGTGTTTGAGAAAGGGGCTATATATGTTTTTTTGTTTTCTCTCTAAATCCTTCCTCTCCTTGGCACCTTCCTCATGAATTTCACTTACACTGACAGCCCAGCCAGCAGGATTAAACCTGGCTTCACAGTGTTATCTCAGTGCCAACTTACTAATGAGCTATGCTTAAAAAAAATACATTGTGCAGACATACTTTCATTGAATCTGTCAGAATCCATCAAAAACTGTGAACATAAGCCAGGTGAAGAAAGCAGGGCTCCTTGAGCTATGCCTCGGGCAGAGAAGGCAGAGGATGGTGCACCTCGCAGGTGGGACCTGGGGAGCCCACCCCAGTGGGCAGCTCCGCTGCAAGGGATGGAGATTGAACCTGACCTTCAGACAGCAGCACAGGCATAAACTTTAAATGCAAGAAATCAGGTTAGAATGTTTCCAAGGCTAACACCTCCAAGCAAAGGGACTCAATGCTTCTTTTAATGTGAGACGTGGTTAGCCTGCATATGTCTCTGTCTGTAAAATTAGGCCATTCACCAAATATCAGTTAGGTGCAGCTTGCAACTCCTACGGCAGACACGCTCACCACAGGCTCCGACTTGTGCCTTTAGTGCTGGATGACTTGTGCTGTGCTTTAAGTCTGTGAACACACATCTGCATTTTAGTTTTCTATGTGGAAGGGCTCCTAATCACAAGTATTATTATGAAATCCAAGAGGATGGCTGGAAATCCCTTGGATATATCCTCAGGATTATACACTGCTATGGCAAAGCAATGCTATACAAGTCTTCTTTACAAAAAATGTACCACTGCAGAACAAAGCTGTGCTGGAAAGAAAACAAAACAAAACAAAACAAAGCAAAAACTGGAAAACATTTTGAATTATTTAAAGAACTACTAAGAGAACTTTCCCCAAATCCAATTTTCTCCAACAGTGTCACAACAACCACAAAGCCGTCATACATGACAAACTCAGTGGTGTTGAAATCAAGGAAATGGCAGTGGAAAGAGATTCTCGGGCTATTTCACAATTCAACTTAAGCCGTTCATACTGATGCGTTTATATGTCTCTCCACCTTAGCACAAAATAATCTAAATATCATTTCTCTTGTTTTCTAGGGAAATGTTTTATTTCACCTCTATTCATCTAGTGGTGGTTCAACCAACTGGAAATGAATGTGAGATAAGCCATAAAATCAGTCTGGATATTTAGTAGGAGAGCAGGGGAAGAAGCCTATCTACTCTGCTGGAGAAAAAGAGCATGAGCATTTGCTTTACTTTAACACAGTCCTGCTGAAGTAATCTTATGAGCTCTCCTAAGGAGCCATTGGCTTTAAAGCTGTCCTGCCTCAGAATCTCTAGCAGAAACGGAGAATGGTATGTATCCAGCATTCATGAAACTCCTCAGAGTGAGACCTCACAGGACCAAATCCTTGATGCATCTCACATGTGCAATGCGATTTTCATTACCGCTTACCCAACCCACACAAGCTCTGTATTTAGGGGAGACCTCTGTACAGGAATGACAGTGGATGTTACTTTTCATGCTTGTGCTATCAGTGGCCTTCCAGTTCAAACCTGCAGTGAGAGAGACAAAGATGACTGCCAACTTTCTGCAAGCAAGCAGAGATTTACCTGTGAGGCTGAGCTTGTCCCGTTCACCTCAAGCTGGCTAATGGACAGCCACCTGCTACCAATGCTCTCCAGACCTCCCCAGCCTGGATTAAACTTCAACCCAGACAGAGCCATCTAGTCTTCCATTTTTTTTTCTTTTTTAAAAGGGAAAAGAATACAGTTTTAACTGATGGAAGTTGGTTAACAAAGATCCTTTGCGCAATGATCAAATTAAATACAGTATTCTACAGAACGCAGCAGGGGCAGTGATTTTTGCTCCATCATGGATGACTTTACTGATGAAGAGAATACCATAAACAATGTCCTACTCTAACACAGAACCTGGAAGTGGTGGCATCCTACTGTCATACGTCTGGAGCACAAAGTACTGCATGTTATTTATGGCTGCAGAACACTACATAAGACAATGTGCTTTTGAACTGCTGTCTCCTGAACTATCCTCTTTCTCTGTCTTATACAGCCCCCATGACCACGGTTGTTAAGTTCACATCTATTATTCATCACAGTTCGTGGTAACTCTTTTACTTTTGCTGCCTCATCTCACTTGGAGCACTCCCATTATTTCATTCCTTTAAACCACTGTGCCTTTTCCCCTCTTCAAACTTTCCTTTCTCTTTAAGCTTATGATTATTCTTTCATTAGAGCATTTTGTGGTGCACTCTAAGGACAGCGAGATGAAATTTAAAAACACAAAATGAAACAACCAAAAACAGCACAATTACACTCTCATGTTCTGCACAATACAATAATGTACAATTTGTAAGAAACTGAGCCAATATGCAGATTGACAATGAAGTTCACCATCAAGTTTCACTCTCTTCTGGAAGGGAAGGAGAGTAAAATTGAATATAGAATCACAAAATACATGAAATGAAATAAGCTTCTGCAAATGAAAGTTGCCTGTGAAAATAGTTTCCAGGTCTATGGTTTTAATTACTACATAAATGAATGGAAAAACGGATTAAGGAATTTGCACAATTGTAACACATCATATTTGGAATTGCAGCATTTTTTTCAGCTACAATAGCATGGAGGCATAATCAAATAAAGTCCAACTGAACTGGATCCAGCTTCTCCCTCATGTTTCGGTTTTGTAGACAAGAATCTGAAATCATACTCCAGAGCATTCAGATGGGACTGCAACATGAAGTATCTGGCTGACTTTGCAAATCTTTCTCATTTCTTCTCAGGCTTTGGACTTTACAATTTGATTAAAACTGCTTATGCGTTCCAGTCATTCATCTCTGCTCATTTACCAGCTCTGTTTGTAAACAAGATTTCAAACACTGATTGAGCCACAGACCATGGTCTCCTCTACAGAAGCAGCCCAGTGACTAGACAAAACCATCTGGTTACAAAAGCAAAGCATGCACAGGAGCAAAAGTGTTAAAACCACTCTTGTGCTCTTGTAAGAACTGGTTCATGTTTGGAAACACAATAACCTCTACAAATTCTAGAGCTTTTCATCCATGGCTAGAGTAGGTCTTTCATTTTTTTTCCCTTCCTTCTTTTGCTTTTCTTTTACTGCCATCCACACTGATTTTAGTCTGAATAAATTGCCCATGAGCAACTGCTCTTTACACTGCCTTCATACAAGTCAGTTACCCAAGAAGAATTTAGCATGCTGTACCAGCTCATTCAAGTTTTTCTTCTTCAAGCCTAAAATCTCCCTAACTCCCCTCTCCTCCACAGGCCTGCTCTTCATCTCCAGACGGACTGAAATCTGGTAAATATTACACTTACAAGGTAACAGGTCTGGAATGCAAAGCATCTGAAGCTCAGCAGAGTCTCTTCTTGGCACCTCAATATACGTACTTTGTTGCCAACTGCCAAACAGTGTTCAACTGGCTTTATTCAATTCAAATGAAGATATTAAATCCCAGGACTGTAGAAATATGTTTACCAATCAAGACCACAGTTAAAAGAAACGCCTTCATGAGGGAGGAGACAAATGCTACTTGCCTTTTTAGCATCCCTCAAAAGTACAGTGTCTTGAATAAACCTTTCAATCTGGAATATATGTTTACATTTTTGGTATCATCTTTCATAAATATAGGACAAAAAAAGGGAGATAAGGGGTGGTTTGGTGTGCTTTTTCCTCTCATAGAAGATCCCCCCTCGACAATATCTTCTGTACAACAGCAATGACCAACACATTCCAATCTCTGACATTTTATGGCAAGCTTTACAGAATGGTACTGTGAGCCAGCTGAAGGCCTTTCCTGGAGGGAGGGTCTGGCATATATCTGCCCTGCTTATACAGAACTAGTCCTAGTGTTCAATGAATTAGAGAAGCCAGACTGAAAGCATCTGTCTTTCACACTAAAGAAGACAGAAGGTGCATTTACCTGGCCTCTTCCTCATGCACAAAAGATAGTGCTGATGCTAAGGAATAATAACAGACGTATAATGAAACAATTAAGTTCAAATTCTCTTTACAACCAAGCATTATTGAATATCATTACATAACACAGCTTGGGAAGGAAAACTTGAACTGTTTCTCACCTGCTAATTTAGGGCTAAATCCATGCAGAGTTACAGGCTCAGTCTTGAAAAGTGCTAACTTCAAAGGTCTTCATTCAGAACTGCAAGACCCTCTGAAACTGGAAGAGCGCTTCTAAATTTAATATTTATTCCTACTAGCTTAATTACATGGATTAGATTCTTAACTTCCAGCATGAGTTAGGAAGAGACTCTTCCCTCCCATGTGAATGAATGGCTGGCCTTGCCTACATACCAGTACTTACCCTGAACTATAGCTGGCTACATTGTAAAGACTTCTTTAAGCAAGAGGTGCCAACTTGTTCAAGAAGCATTTATAGATCAGGATGGAAAAATTATAATATAGTGTGTAGAATTCAAAATGCAAGTAAGAAACAAACCCATCTTTCTCCTTCTTCCAAAACTATCAGTGGTGTCAGGAATTTTTGTCACTGTAACAAAAGGTAAATAGATTTTCTTCATATTGCAGATTATAGAATTGCCTACCTAAATGGCTTACCTGTCCGAAATGAAAACATTGCTCAATTAGAAGTGACTGTGAAAGGAGCAAAGACATTTTCTAATTCATTTTTCTAATTTTCTCTTTCATTCATTCTACTAAGACATTTACAAAATAAGCCCAAACTAGAGGTGTCCAATATCTTGTCTGTGAAAAGGTGCTAATAATAAATGTCATCTTACCCCATGATAAAACTTTACCTCAGACATAACCTCACTAATCTACATTTAATCTACAAAGTGCTCATATATCTCAAGGCACTCTAAGGACTCTGAAATGTTACACCGTTCTAACCTAATCCTCAGAAGCATGGAAGTTTACTCTCGTACTCTCACATGTGAGAAGTGCATTTCTTTACTGAAGCTAAGGAAAGAAGACTACTTCATAAGAACATGACTGTGAGACAGCTTGCCAAGATACTAAAAACAAAACAAAACAAACAAAAAGCAACACCCACACACAAAACAATCAAACAAACAAAAAGACAACCAACTGACTGAAACACCCAAAGCCCATACCATGTCCTTTCAGCCTGCACAACAGGAGACAGCCAGCCCTTCCACCAAGACATTGCCATGGTGTCTGCACTCTTGCAGGCATGCAAGGATGTAAGTCCTCTTCCACACAAGCCTCAGCAAAACCACTGTCATTTTGATGGCAGTGGAAAAAGCCAACAAAATGCCATTGAGCTGGTATTAAGTATCTCAGCTCAGTATTAGACCTATCAGAAACACAGAATATCTCTAACCAATGGCTCCATTTCAGCCCCTCCATATTGACACCAGACCTGGAACTGAGCAGCTCCTGAACTCAGTGCAGATTTTACCTCTCAGAATACCAAGTGGAAAAAAGCAAAATCCAAAAAATCCTTTTTGAGTCCAAAAAGACACCAATACTCAGCACAGATGTTTATGCAAGAACATCTGACTAATGGTAAGTAAGATCTTACCATTGCTTCTCAGACCACGTTGGTTCATTTGAACATTTTTTAAATATTTTTTTTATTTTTAACTCAGTGCTAGAAACGTTCTAAATACTGATGACTAGAAATGATTTACTCCAACAGACTACTTTTTACTCAAAACCACCCTCTTCCTGTCTGGTCTAAACTGTGGTCTCCAAGCTTTACTGGACCAAGCACACTGAGAGTTAGTTAATAACTCTGTTGTGAGTAAGTGATATCCTCTCCAGCACACTTCAGAATGGTGATAAGTTAAAAAAAAAAAAAAAAAGCATTAAAAAACACCCTACTGTTAAGAGTTTGAACTAATATTTATTATTGCTTTTACAAAAACTTTGCTATTTCTGAAATATATATATATAAAATCATTTTTCTGAAAATTTTCAGGCTAACGTAGTACAATGTCCTAGACAGCTTTCTAAGTCTTAAAACCATCCTGTTTCAAATATTGGTTAATGCAAACCTGGAAAGTTGCCTTGTCTAGAATAAAATCACATACAGATTGAAAAAAGATTAAGTTTTCTTGTTACAATATATGCAGTTTTTATATTTTAACCTTCTAGTGTTGGGAATAGAATAAGAGAGTTGTGGAAAAAGAAGGGTAACAAAGAAGGGTACAGATTACTGTGACAGCTACTGCTGCAGGAACGTACAAGGTAGCAGAGGGAAGTACAGACACATTACCATCACTTTATAGCATGTTCCCTCCGTGTGACAGGTTGGCAATTGAGAGATAAATGGTACAGGCTCCTACCACAATGGACACTCAGTTTTTGTCTGTACTACTCATAGCTGAGTATTCATGTTTACAAGGCTAGTCTAATTTTCTGGCACTAAATGGAAAAGCTGGATGGATCTAATTGGATTTTCCAAAGCGTAAGACAAACATCTTTCACCAAAATGGATGCTAAGATTATCAGTTACTCAGAGTGTGGCTACCTGTTTCAGATTCATCTACAGAGGACTGGCTTCTAAGTACACATCACCAAGACTGAGCTTCTGATCCCTTATCATTGTTGAGTTGGTAGCTATCATTACATGCCAACCAAACCTTCCTCACACCAAAGCAGACATCACTACAACAAAACTGCGGCACGAGGCAACTCTGCATCAGAGATACCTGAGTGACAAGGGTATAAACAGAGCCCCCCAAACAGGCTCACAGAATTGCCACGAGAATGGAATTGGACCCAAGCCTAACAACTGATGACTTTTTGCCTGCATTTCTTAATGGTGATTTTTGCTCAATTACTTTCAACCCTTTACTTCTAACTGAAATTTCACTTGTTCTGTTTTACTTTCTCAGTCTTCCCTTGAACAATAATTACTCCCCACCCAAAAAAAAAAAAAAAAAAGCCTTTCTATTTCCAAGCAACTTACTTTCTGCTTTCCTGGGCGTGCGTAAATGTTTGAGACAAAAATTCGCTAGTGAAAGAGACATACATGCAAGCAAACACACGCATACACACACACACGTGCACGTGAAGAAACCAAAAATATAAAAGAATATATATTTCAGACTAACAAGATTATATCCAACTAAATATTAGAAAAAGATGTTCTGACCATTTATGGTTCAGAAGGATCCAAAACTAACGCAGACTCCAGACAGAGATCACATTCAGTGAAAGAACTCCACAAATTGCATCATATAACACCATGACTGCGATAAATAATATGGATAGCAATTACAGAGTCAACGTCTGCATTTCTTAAAGATCAAAAAAGACTATGAATGCATCAACTGCTTCTCAGAAAAACCTAAAAAATGATTTTCAAACACATTAGTTAAAAGAAGCATGAGAACTACAGTGATGCTTCACAGCGAGTTGTAAATTTTCTGCTCTATATGCATTATTAGTCATACTTCCAACTGGTAGGGCTGTGCAGGTATTCAGCTGACCTATGCCTACAGAATTAGGGCTCCAGAAATACTTTTTATTGCTTTAGCCACATGGTGCTGGCTCAGATTACACAGGATACTTAAGCTTCTGAAGAACCATATTCAGAGGGAACACCAATCATGCTGGAAAGTAGGTTGTGAAACAGGGAATTGTCCAGAGGGTTGTTGTTGAGTTTGGGTGTTTCATTTTGTTTAAAGTACTGGTTGTATATCCTGGAGGCAGAGTCCTTATAAATGCTGATACAGAAGAACATGTGACAGTGAAATATTATAAATATTTACATAAAACATAGTATGCTTCAGGGGTATTCTAGCTACACCCGGCCCAAGGGTAGCTTACTATTGAAAGGAAGTTCCATATTTCAGAGGTGAAAGTTCAGAAATCATGATAGAGGTGTCTGCATAATTTACATAAGAATTAAATCTATAATCACGAGGCAGTGATGCCTTTTTCCTGGCTTCATATACTGAATACACAGATAATAATATACTACAGGATGACACATTCTGATAAGTATAGGAAAACAGCTAACCACCCTATAGTCATGCCAAGTAACAAAGAACAAATATTTGCCACTTTTGAATTTAAACAGAAGTGGCAATAGGTTCTTTTACATATACAGAAGCTTTACTGGAGTCTAGAAAGAGCAAAACCATAATGAGAAATAAGTGCAAATAATAAAATGACTGAGATGAATACTGGCTGAATTGCAAGGACAATGCAAGAAAACAGAAGCTGATAGTATAAGGCAGATAAATGATTTCTTGCTGCAACACAGCAGCAGAAATAACATGCTCTCAGATTGCAAGGAAAGGTGAAGATAAGTCTGCTACTACAGAAATTAACTGGGATCACATCAAGAATCTTCCTTTTAGTGCTGGACATCTCTTTTCATTAGGGCTGTGGTAAAATGGGCAGAAATTATAGCTGAGAAAGATCTGTAGGCTCCAAATTCTGATGAAGTCCAAAGTCCTGCTAAAAGATAGTCCAAAGTCCTGATAAAATACAACAAAGACTGAATATCTGTACAAAAGGCAATAGAATGGGTCAAAATTCAACCATGCAGAGACATCTGAAGCCCATAATCATCAAAAACTGACAGCACTTTTTATGGCAGTAACACCATTCCCTTGGAATCCACCCTGTTCATTAAGAGAAGTTATAGAACTGCTGCGTTGTTTGTTTTTTTTTTGTTGTTTTTTTGTTTTTTTGTCATTCCTGGCCTCACAACAATAAATACTGAGAGAAGGAGTGGACCAGAAAGAGTAAAGTGAAGTGAAAGAACCACCCCACCAAAAAAAAAAACCAAACCAAACCAAAAAACTACCTCATGATGCACATGATACAAATTTAGCATCTCCTTAGACTTCGATATTCAGTGTAGTTTTCTACTTGGTTTGCCATGGTTCCATATTTCACCTGGCTATAGCTGGCAGTTAACTGTCTGTTTTAAATTAATAACCCATGGGGCCTCTAAAAGTAGTGGGAACGGTAACTTCTAAAAACTTGTGTACTTGGCTTTTACAAGTAGACTAATGAAAAAGGACACACCAGTAGTGGTGGAGAGAGACCACTTTCCAAGCAGATTCTTTGTAACCTCATATTCTTTGTTGGCCTACCCTAGTATGTATAAACCTGAGCTCTCATCAATATTGTCTAGAAGGAAGGAATAATCAGTGATTTCTCACACAGAAACATCTGTAAGTTTGAGGGATATTTTTTGTTTCCTGTTAGTGGTGCCTACAAAAGCTTCCCTGCCTCTGTATATGACATGGTGAAGGGTATTGTAGATTGTAGAATATCCTGAGTTGGAAGGGACCCACACGGAATATTAAAAGATAATAGTCTTCAATTACAACAAAGTTCACAACAACATCACCATTTGAGTGTTCAACTGAGATGCACAAAGCTGTACATGAATGAGTTTAAAATAACTTCACTGCTACTGAATTTGGAATGATCTCCTTGAAACAATATCACAGCTGTACCACGTGAGGCTCCACAAGGGTGAAGCTTTCCCCTAAATAAGCGTGTAGAACTCCCACAGGTTAAAATGGAAGTTACATACACACACAGTTGTTAAGGGTGGGAAACTGCCTGTGGCTAGGTGTTAACACATCCATTACAAATCCCTGTTCCCCAGGGCTTAGAACCATGCTGTAAACATTTGTAATTAACTATGGCACACCAACCCTCAAGATTTGCCAATTATAAAAATTAAAATGTTGCAACTGAATTCAAGAAGGAATCAAAAGAAATGCTGTGCGAGTGCACTGGAAGCAGACTCTGCTCAGCTGAAAGAAATCAGGGCTGTTCCCCCACACTGGGAACAACTGCATGAAGTTATGGGAGCTAGGGATTCAGCTTCTGACCACATAAGTTCATTCTGAAAATCAGACACCAAGCTGTTAAGTACGTGAACACCTGCTTATGATAAAACACATCTCTGGTTAAACTGTATCCCTTCTTCCCTAAAGCACTGCAAACACATAATGCCTCTTCCCCCTTGTCAGCCATCCCAAGGGTGAAGGGAAGGACGCATGGATACAGTAGATGAGCCACTGAGACTGAAACAAAAAGGAAGAGAGGAAAGATAGAAAAGATGAGCTTGTCTACAAAGTAACACAGTCCATGGGATCAAATGTAAGCCACTCGACAAATAGTGCTCAGAAACCATTAATAGTCAGAGGATATGAAGCACCACTATCATGGAGACCTGGGACAGGTGCCATGCACCTCAACATACAACTCAAGCAGTACCTATCCAAAGAAGCAAAGGCTGAAGAACTTGTCATATTTTGTTTCTCATAAATATCAATTGTATGATCTGGAATAGCAAACCTAGCCAATGTTGGACACTCAGTCAGAAAGATGATACCACTGTGTTTTGGTTTCTCGAAGAGAGTATGAAAAAGTTACTCTCAATTCATTTGGTTATTTCAAAATAGGGGCATGAATCATAGAATCATATAATGGTTTTGGTTGGAAGAGACGTTAAAGATCATCTAATTCCAACCCCCTGCCATGGGCAGGGACACCTCCCACTAGACCAGGTTGATCAAAGCCCCATCCAAACTGGCCTTGAACACTTCCAGGGATGTGGCAGTGATGAAGAAAAATGCTCATAAGTTACTTCTCCATTCTCTTCATAGCTTCCATTTCTGAAAGGGCATCAAATCCCAATTCCATCTGAAAAAGGGATCAGCGATGCAAATGTAAGACGGGGGGTCAGAGCTGATGTTTATTCCTCTGATAGGCTCCTGTGAGAATTTGTAGAAACCCCTGAGTAACAGATAGTAAAGAATGCTACTTAACATGCCTTGGATTGATTAAAAAAAAAAAAAAAGTGTGGTGGTGACACTTAAAAATTGACAAGTGGCTTTTGCATGGTCATTAAGTCGGTCCACTGTTTGCAATCTATTTCCACAGAAGGGATTCCTGAGGTCTGTCTCAGTTCTCCAAGTGCAGAGCAAGCTACAAAGCCAACTGAGCATTTGGTGAACAAGGGCTGCAGCACAGTGTAAAAACAGACATGCTTAAGCTATGCTTGGAGGCACAGACATATGACCCACAGTAAGGTAGTTCAGTTTCAGTCCTGCCATCCATTCTCCTATCCTTCTTTTACAAAAAATGCAGGGCCAATGCACACCCTTGGACGCAAAGGACTGCAGACACCTGCACTATTTGTCTGACTTACCTTGATTTTTGAAAAGTTCCACCACAGATTAATACGTTAACCCTTACCTGTCTTAGTGTTCCTCATTGCTTCTAGTAGCAACTAAATTTAAGAAAAGATAGCTTTAAATGGAATATAGTCTCATATATGTAATAGCAGAAGGCTGGGTTAGGATACATACTATCTATTACAAATGGAAAATAAGTAATGAGGAATTAAAGACAGAACTAGAGTGGAAAAATATTCAAATGAACTATTTGTTAGCACCTAGAAGAAAGAAAACAAGGAGTTGAGTAACAGCTCACATGGACTTGTCAAAAGCAATTAGTGTCCAAACAACCTGAAATGCCTTCAGGACTGGATAACAAGCTTTGCAAATAGTGGAGAAACCACATATGACATTTATCTTAACTTCAGTAGGTTTGGATGCTTGACATGCCCATTAGCAAATGGGGGAAATATGGTCTAGACAAAAAATACAGTACGCAGGCTGCAAGACTGGAAAAATGGACTGAGAAAGTATCTGAGAACCATCTATCTAACTAGGTTCTGCAGAGCAATAAAACACAAATTAACAAGTAAATTTGTGTGTCTCAGCCAAAACAAGAGAAGACTGAAGGTGTCACAATAAAAGAACCTTCAGCTATGTCAACAGCTGCTGCAAAAAGCAGGGGAACAATCCATTTTCCATGTCCGTGATGGATGAATCATGGGTAGCTCCAAGCTGCATCAAGGAATATCTGTGCCAGCTGTCACAAAAAACCTTTGGACATTGAGGATAATGAAACTCTAGAACAGGTTGCACGAAGAGGCTGTGGTGGCAACTGGAAGCCTTTAGGAAAAGATTGCACAAATGTCTAACTGGGATATTATGGCTGTAGTCTACAACCTCTTCTAATGCAAGACCAGCTGAGCAGATTCTTGAAGTCACTCCAGCTGTGTGTTTCTTCTGTGATAACGGGCTGCTGGCAAACAGCTTACATTTCTGAACAAGCTTTATGAATACATCTATTGATACCTACATACGTCAGATATGTTTATGCAAAGTAATTCAGGAATGTATGTCATTAGGTCAGGTCCCAGAGGGCACAGATCAATACATCAACTCCACTAACATAAACAGAGCTGCACACCAGCCAGCCAGAACCTGGCCCAGTGTGCAGCTAGGTAATAACAGCTGTGAGGAGGGAGCTGAAGCTGTCAGGCACAGAAAGCTTCTATGGCAGCCCATGTGAAGGAGAGGCTCCTAAAACCCCTTCTGTGGGAATGACTTGTACATGCTATTAAATACAGATATACAGACAAACTTAAACATTTAACATTTCCTGCATAATCCATTTAGAAGCCTGCTGCAACTGTCCTGCAGCTACAGAGCTAATAAACTTTAACAGCTTCTTATGATAAGGAGATAAGCCCTGTGTTAAAATAATTTATACCAAAACATTTGAAATGTGTAATAATGCAAACATAAAGAGCAAAATCTCTGTGGTATTACTGTTAAGTCCATGCTTAAAATAACACCGCATATAATTATGACTAATACTCCAACCCCTGGTCTTGAATTCCCCAAATTATGATGCTACGTTGTACACTGCTTTCCTCCACTGGTGATTCATTATCTTGGGTTAGCTTGTTAGAAAATAAATATATTCAGTATGAAGAGTAATGGTGAAGTTTTAGTGAAATTACTACGATATGCTTCTTTCTTAGTCTTTGGCATTATTTCATCCTAAACTTTGAACTTGCTGCTTTTCCTGATGTGCATTTCAAATTTAAAATGAAATGGGCCAATAGCTGAAGCCAAAAGTTTGACCTCTAGTATAACTGTTGTAATCTTCTGGGAAAATATCCTCTTGACTCTAAATTTCTCTTTTCAGACTCACCATGCTGCTGATGAGAAATAAGTTATTGGAGCTGTAAGGTCATCATTAATGACTGGCCTTGAAAAAGGAAACAACAACAACAAAACAAACACCAGTAGCACTGAATGACACATGAAGTTTCTCCATTTCTGATGTACAATTGCTTCCTAAGATAAGCATGCTGGACTAGCACAGACATGAGAAGATGAACACTATCACATGAAGACATATTTTAGTTTGTATTAAAGCCTCTTTCTGAGCACACATGCCCTTGGCAGTGTAACTGATTAAACCATGGAGCATCTTTATCTGACTTGTCAGTTTAGATGAGAAGGTCTGCAGGGCTGGGAAAAGTACATCAAGATCAACAGCGCCTCTCACAACAGGGTCCTGATCTCTCACTGTGGCTTGAGCAACTACCGTAACACAAATCTTACAGCGTTCTTCACTTTGCCTCAATTGGATAGTGTTGTTAGATGGATGCAGCATGTTTCTATCAAGAAATATTTGGCTGCACTTCCACTAGAGTGAAATGATCCCTATAAATACATGGACAAATTGTGGCTGGCCCTTGGCTCTTCACATCAGAAAACCTTTCTGTCAGCAGCTGCAATATGGGGTGAAAGTTGGCTGATGCACTAGCAGGACCAGAATGGGAGCAAAGAAAAGGATCTCTGTTACAGGAGCTGTGGAGAGCCCTGACTCACTAAACGTGGGCAGTTACAGCCTCCCCAGCTGGACTGTTCCTATCCATGTATGTTTTACTTAGCACCTCTCAATAAGAAGGAGGAGAGAAAAAAGAAAAAAGAAAAAAAAAAAAAGGATATACAGAGTGAAGTTCTTTCTCTTTTTCCATTTTTCCGGCACAGAAGAACAAGACTCCTTTCACATCATTTTTTTTCCTTGGTGACATCAATAAAAGTTTAAATTCCTTGTCAAAAGTGATGAGAAAATTATTAACGACCCAGCACAGCTGCCAATGCCCTTGAACTGAGAGTGCTTGTGCCTACCTGCTTGGATGTCAGTACCCAAAAATGGTACCGCTGCTTCACAATGCTGAAGGTAAAATGGGTATTCTCATACTTGATGTTAACAAAGTCTCTAAAACAGAAGGGTTCCAGGCTCTTCCAATTTCCACTCAGAAACATGAATTCTTACCAGAAAGACTTTTATGGAGAAAACACTGTCTTCACAGCACAGATGTGATGTATTTGCTCTGGGTTGTACTGGCTGCTTTTGGCCAAGTCAGCCATGGGCAATTTTGGAGTCCAACCTCAAGAGCACAAATTGCATCAATCCAATCTGGAAGTGTGTAAAGCTCAGCTCACCATATCCAGAATTTCACAATAACAGGTAAATAAAACCCCTTCCATGTATCAAAGAAATTGTTGCTCCCCACCTCCACCCCACCCCTTGGGAAATTTCTTCATCTTGACACCGAGTTTTCCTTTGTCACTGTTGATGCTAGTATAACAATTGGTTCCTTGGATGAATTACTTTTTGTCACCACTGGTTCTGTCAGTTGTGACTTTAGCTTAAGCCAGAAATCTCTCATCATTCACTGACTTCGCTCAAGGTAAAAGCTGAACCAGCAGAGAAACAGATAAATATATCACTTACAAAGGCAGCACGAGAATCCATGGCATCTCCAGATCTCTCTGAAATGCCTTAGGAAAAAGGTAAGAGAAAACTGACAGATTTAGGTATGTCAACCCTGAAGGCAAACCATAGAAAGCATTCTCCATAGTAGTCATTTTCACACCAGGACCTTTTCTAAAACATGTCTGTGATGAAACCATGAAAAAGGACAGATGCTTCCAAACTTCCCAGAGGTATGGAAGAGAACTCTTTTCTCTCATATATTTCTGATAAAGACACCAACAGTGGAGACTGAAGAATTGAGTTTAATTGGGTTTTACCAAGAAATCTGCAAAACTTCATTTCAAAGAATAATCCATGAAATAAAGGATTTGCAATGTTGCTGATAGCAACTTGTTTGCAGGTCACCAAACACAAATACAGTGCTGAAGCACTCCTCCAGTCCAGCACTTCACCTCAGCAAAAAGGCTCAGATATCCTGCAACATTCAGGGCTCCAGAACCAACCAAACAAATCCAAACGTCTCCAGAACTTCAAAAAAGAACGTATATATGTGTATCCGCATGTGTATACAAACACACAGAGGAACCAGAATGTTACAGTATGCATCCAATCCTAAACATGATGAGGCAGGATAAAGCATAGACCTAGATCCCATTTGTAATACAAGAATCATATGTGCATGATTATACAAAGAAGGGATTCATTGAAGGCAACGGTGATGGTGACAAGGCACATGGGAGTGCCCATCCTCCCTTATTCAAATCACACACACAAACTTGCTCTGAATTGTCCAGCACTGACCAATATTTCTTCATCTATTACTATTCATAAGATCAAGTAGCTCCTTTTTATTAAAAAAGAAAAAAAAAAGAAAAAAAGAAGAATAAAACAGTGGATGTCACTGCTCAGCTATTTGAACTGGAAGATATAAAAGAAGTCAGGAGATTTCAACATTGCCTTGCAGAGAGTGGAGGAGATGAAAGCGAGTCCCACGGCACAGGCTCTGTTCCTCTCGCCCCACCTCTGCCAGGAAGCGCTCCTGTTCCCCTGGCAAGCTGTGCAGCTGGCTGCCTTCTCCTGCTCAGCCAAGGGTCCAGGGAACAGCGTTTCCAAACTATTCCCTGGCTAGAGGAGGAAATGAAAGCAAGTCATTTTCAAGAAAAGCACGTTGGATTGTCCAACTCTTCCACTCTGGGGAACAAAAAAAAAAAAAAGGAAAAAGAAGGAAAAAAAATAGAATTATACAAGAACTAAAAGTGTAATGGAGAAGGAAAGCCAAAAGAAAACTGTACATTTTTTTGTGTTGCAGAGAATTCAAGATTCACAGACTGAAAGCACTGACAACACGTCTTTAAATGATTAAGATAAAGACAGTGGGTAACAGATGAATGTTAGAGACAGAAGGAAGTGAAAGTTTTTAACCACATTAAAATCAGGCAATCTTTCCTGCTTCATAACAATAATTGCAATTAAAATGATTTACACCCTGCTCCAGTACAAACCAGGAATAGAAAAGCTCAGAAAAGGTAATCCTTTGTTAAGGAGAGCTCCCCAGCCTGCAGAAATTAATGCCCCTAAGCTGACTGGATGCAGGAAATGCACACCTGCCTGCCCAAATGGAGGCGTTCAGCTTTCATCTCAGTTTTTCACCCAAACTGGTCTAGGCAGCTCCCAGTCAGCTCTTTTCTAAAGATCCCTAAATGTTTCACAGACTGTATGGCTGCTCACTGAGGCCTGAGAGTGCTATGGAGATGGACATGGAGCGATGCAGAACACTGCAGAACAAACAGAACAGTGAAATAGAGCCTTTAGGAGCTTATCTGAAGAGCTTCATGTATGACTGGTCCCAAGTCATGATATAAAATCCTGGCTATCAGAAGATTACTTTCAAAAAGTTGGTTATTCTGCTTAATAGAGTAACATGTCAAAAATGATTATTTCCTGAAGATATGTGCTAGAATGGACTTCAGTTTAGCTTCAGGAGAACAGACTCAAAGAGAAAATCAATTATTATTTAAGTATAGGCATCCCTAATTCCAAGGTCCTTTAACTAAGTCCTAATTGCTGGGATGAATTATGATCCATCCTGCCACCTACACTATTTTTAACACATTCTTTACAGACTAAGGTCTCTGATATCAGGGTGGGATTGCCTTTCCACTGACTGCTTTGCAACATGGAGTCACTAGCCAAGTCAGCGACTTACAACTCTCCTATACCTTGTGCTAATGAATGTGAAAAAGAAACCTGAAAACACTATTTGTCTTCCAAACTTTAGAATTTCTTGCCACAGAACTAACCTCACAACTGGAGCATCCAATCTATTACTCTTTTCAGAGGAGAGCTGCTGACTGTATGTGTGCTGCATACATCATTACCACCTACTTCCTACCCCAGAGTTAGGAGCTGTACGAAGCAACTCTTCCACCAGTACAAGGGCATCCAATTTAGTCAGGTCAGGCCTTTATATCTCATTCCTGATGAGGTATTATAACTCTCTGATCAGCCGGTTTCTAAAGACCTCTTATTTTAGGCACCTTTCAACCACATTTGTTGATTGTGGAATTGTGTAAGACCTCTCAGGTCAGAAAACTGAGACAGAAACTGAGTGCAACTACAAGAAGAAAAAATTAAAAATCACAACATTACAAGCAAAAGTAAAAGCTGCTGAGACCTACTATACATCAGAAAATAAGAACTGCAGATAACAGATGAGAAAATCAGAGAATCATAGAATCATTCAGGTTGGAAAAGACCTCTAAATCATCTAGTCCAACATTTTACCTAGTACTGACAAGTCCACCACTAAACCACACGACTACATTCTACATCTATGTGTTTCTCAAAGACCTCCAGGGATGGTGACTCAACCACTTCCCTGAGCTGCCTATTCCAATGCCTCACAACCCTTTCAGTAAAGAAATTTCTCCTAATATCCAACCTCAACCTCCCCTGGCACAACTTGAGGTCTTGTCTTATCACTTGGTGCTTGGGAGAAGAGCCCGATCCCTACCTTAAAGGAGGTTGTAGTGAGGTGATTGTAAAGTACAATAAGGTCTCCCCTGAGCCTTCTTTTCTCCAAGCTAAACAACCCCAGTTCCCTCAGCCGCTCCTCACAGGACTTGTGTTCCAGGCCCTTCACCAGCTTCGTAGCCCTTCTCTGGACATGTCCCAGGGCCTCGATGGCCTTCTTGTAGTGAAGGGCCAAAAACTGAACACAGTATTTGAGGTGCGGCCTCATCAGAGCTCAGTAGAGGGACAATCACCTCCCTGCTCCAGCTGACCACACTATTTCTGATACAAGCCGGGATGACACTGGCCTTCTTGGCCACCTGAGCATGCTGCTGGCTCATATTCAGCTGGCCATTGACCAGTACCCCCAGGGCCATTTCCACCAGGCAGCTTTCCAGCTACTCTTCCCACAGCCTGTAGTGTTGCCTGGGGCTGTGCCCCAAGTGGAGGACCTGGCACTTGTTGAACCTCATACGGCTGGCCTCAGCCCATTGGTCCAGCCTCTCCAGATCCCTCTTCAGAGCCTTCCTACCCTTGAGCAGATCAACGCTTGTGCCTAACTTGGTGTCATCTGCAAACATACTGAAGGTGCATTCATCCAGATCATTGATAATGATATTGAAGAGAACTGGCCCTAGTACTGTGCCCTGGGGGACACCACTAGTGACCAGCCTCCAACTGGATTTTACTCCATTTACCATGACTCTTTCGGCCTGGCCACCCAGCCAGTTTTTAACCCAATGAAGCATATACCAATCCAACCCTTGAGCAGCCAAGGCAAAATGAAATGGGCACAAAAGCTTCATGGCCAAGAAATTTAAAGATGACATTTACATAAGTACTAAGGAAGTTTAATAATGACATTCATTCAGTACATGATAAAAACTGTTGAAGTTAATTGCACAGAAATATGAAATACACTTCTGTAGATAAAAAAGCCACGCAGCCTTAAGGTGAAAAGATGTGTTTTTTTTTGTTCCAGCAGCAAATCAAAAGATCTTAAAACAACAACTACTACAATCAGACATTGTGAAATGAGCAAGACCAAATAACTTGCAAAAGACTTTGTAAAGAGCTGTTCAAGGAACTATCTAAATCATTAAAACTGTCTCTCAATAGATCCCAAGCACCTGAAAATATCTTAAGGATTATATTTGAAGAAACATATTTGCTAATATACAGTGCCTAAACAGGGTAACCCATGCTATCTCACATATACAGTCAGCTTTATATTGATCCGAGACTAAATGTGCAAAGCACAGGAATGAGAATCAACTCATAGGAACTGAAGGAGTATAAACAACATGAAACAGATCCCATTGGTCCAGGGTCTTAGTGAGTGAGACTGGTAGTCCTGTTGATAAGACAAGTGTTTTAATATAATATACTTGCATAGCTGCAAGACATTTAAGCTGGTGTTACATGACGATTTCATTAAGAAACAGGAACAGCAGGACATCAACATGGCCATGCAGTAAAGGAATCAAAGCCATGTTTTTTTTATGAGAGTCAAAATATAATGGTAGACAGGAAACCACTATTGAGAGACAGGCTTCTAACAAGGTCCCATAAGGCTCATTTTACAGTCTTCTACTATTTAATATTTTTATCAGTGACCTGGAAGGAAACTAAGCCATTATTAACCAATTGCAGATTAAATAATTACAGGGATGTGACAAATAATGAAGATAACACATCACAAATACCAGTGAGTTGAATTGCTTGGTACATACAGACATGAAGATGTAAATGTCAGTTGAATCAATATAAAAATATAACCCTAGGAAGAGAGAATCTAGATTATACTTACAGAGCAGGGGATTTCATCCTGAGAGTCAATGCCTCCGAAAAGATTTGGGGAGGGGAGGGCCCCAGTGGATAACTAGCCAAATATGCATTTTTATTTCTCCTAGCAGAGTTCCCAGCTCTACTACTGAAATTAGCTGTATAAATTGTGGAATAATGAATAAGAACAGAGAGACTGTAATATGAATGTGTTTGATTACAGCACAGTCACTGCTGAAATACTCTGTAATACTGTTATCCACAATCCCAGCAGCATATGAGTAGAGCAAAGGAGTTTCAGAGGGTAGCTGTGAGAATGACTACGAAGGGGCTGGGAAGTGTCTCAAGCAGGACAGCATATTAAACTTAAAAACTGGCTCAAAAAAACTCTAAGGATCTGAAACATACCCAAAGCTTGGTAGCTGAATAAAGCAGCCCACACTGAGCTTAAGGCTGCCCCATTTCAGGGTCTTCTAGGAGCCAAGACACTTGCTCACAGCAAAATCATAGAAACATTCAGGTTGGAAAAGACCTTCAAGATCATCACGTCCAACCATCATCGTCTCTTACTGGCACACCCACGTCTCAAATGCCTCCAGGGATGAGGACTGCAACACTTCCCTGGGCAGCCTGTTCTAATGCTTGACCACCCTCTGCATGAAGAAATTCTTCCTAACATCCAGTCTAAAACTCCCCTGGCACAACTTGAGACAGTTTCCTTGTTGTCTGTTGCAAAAAAGAGACTGACAACTCCTCACTACAACCTCCTTTCATGTAGTTGTAAAGAGCAATGAGGTCTCCCCTCAGCCTCCTCTGCTCTGGAGTAAACAGCCCCAGCTCCCTCAGCTGTTCCTCAACGTGTCTTCTAGTTCTTTCATCAGCTTGGTTGCTTTCTCTGCACTACACTGCTTTTTTGAGCAGCTCAATATCCTTCTTGTAGTGAGGGGCCCAAAACTGACCACAATACTCAAGGTGCAGTCTCACCATTGCTAAGCACAAATGGACAATCAGAATCATAGAATGGTTTGGGTTGGAAGGGACCTTAAAGATCATCTAATTCCCACCCCCCCACACACCCCCACCGCGCCATGAGCAGGGACACCTCCCACTAGACCAGGTTGATCAAAGCCCCATCCAACCTGGCCTTGAACACTTCCAGGGATGGGGCATCCACAGCTTCTCTGAGAAACCTGGTCCAGTGACTCACCACCCCACAGTAAAGAATTTCTTCCGCATATCTAATCTAAAACTACCCTTCTTTAGTTTAAAACCATTACCCCTTGTCCTATCCCTACAGTCCCTGACAAAGAATCCCTCCCCAGCTTTCTTGTAGGCCCCCTTCAAGTACTGGAAGGCCTCTGTAAGGTCTCTCTGGAGCCTTCTCTTCTCCAGGCTGAACAGGCTGAACAGTCCCAACTCTCTCAGCCTGTCTTCATAAGAGAAGTGCTCCAGCACTTTGATTATCTTTGTGGCCCTCCTCTGGACTTGCTCCAACAAGTCCATGTCCTTCTTGTGCTGGAGGCCTGAGAACTGAAAGCAGTGCTCCAGGTTGGGTCTCATAAGAGCAGAGTAGAGAGGGAGAATCATCTTCCTTGATGTGCTGGCCATACTTCATTTGGTGCAGTCCAGGATACGGTTGACTTTCTGGACTGCAAGTGCACATTCCTGGCTCATGTTGAGCTTCTCGTCAACCAACACCCCCGGGTCTTTCCCCTCAGGGCTGCCCTCAATCCACTCTCCACCCAGCCTGTATTTGTGCTTGGGATTGCCCCAACCCAGGTGTAGGGCCTCACACTTGTCCTTGTTGAACTTCATGAGGTTCATACAGGTCCACCTCTCAAGCCTGTCCAGGTCCCTCCGGATGGCATCTCTTCCCTTGAGCGTGTCAGTCGCACCACTCAGCTTGGTGTCATCCACAAACTTGCTGAGGGTGCACTCGATCCCACTGTCCATCTCACCAACAAAGATTTTAAACAGTGCCGGTCCCAATACTGATCTCTGAGGAACACCACTCATTATTGATCTCCACTTGGACATTGAGTTGTTGACCACAGCTCTTTGAGTGTGATCATCCAACCAATTCCTTATTCACCAAGTGGTCCATTTGTCAAATCCACATCTCTCCAATTTAGAGACAAGGACATCATGTGGAACAGTGTCCAATGCTTTGCACAAGTCCAAGTAGATGATGTCAGTTGCTCTTCCCCTATCCACCAATGTTGTAACCCTGTTGTAGAAGGCCACCAGATTTGTCAGGCATGATCTGCCCTCAGTGAAGCCATGTTGGCTATCACCAGTCAGCTCGTTATTTTCCATGTGCCTTATCACAGTTTCCAGGAGAATCTGCTCCATGATCCCGATCCCCCATGGCACACAGGTGAGAATGACAGGGCTGTAGTTTGCTAGGTCTTCCTTTTTTCCCTTTTCAAAAATGGGGGTTACATTTCCCCTCTTCCAGTCAGTGGGAACTGGATCGCCACAACTTGTCAAATAGGATGGACAGTGGCTTAGCAACTAAAAACACCAGTTCCCTCAGGACTTGTGGACGTATCACAGCAGGTCAAATACCTAGAGAGGGCCTACAAGAAAGCTGGGGAGGGGCTCCTTTTCAGGGAGTGCAGTGATAGGACAAGGGGGAATGTCTTTAAACTAAAAGAAGGTAGACTTGGATTAGACATTAGGAAGAGATTCTTTACTATGAGGGTGGTAAGTCACTGGACCAGGTTGCCTAGAGAAGTTGTGGATGACCCATCCCTGGAAGTGTTCAAGGACAGGTTGGATGGGGCTTTGAGCAACCTGGTCTAGTGAGAAGTATCTCACATAGAACCATTCTATGATTTGATGACTCATGCACCTTTAAGTTCCTTAGAGGTCTTGAACCTGATCCTCCCCTACACTGGGTGGTTCTTCATTCTCCCAGCCCCTGCCTTTGCCTTCTGGGGCTTGGGCTATGTAGCTACAGCACTTGCCAGTGAAGGCTGAGGCAAAAAAGTCATTGAGTACCTCAGCCCTCTCCATATCCTGGGTAACCAGGTCTTCTGTTTCCTTTCAGAGCGGGCCCACAATTTCCCTAGTCTTCCTTTTAACACTGATGTACCTATAGAAGCATTCCTTGTTGTCCTTAATGTCCCTGGCCAAATTTACTTCTAAAAGGACCTTTGCTTTCCTAACCTGATCCCTGGTTGCTCAGACAATTTCTTTGTTTTCCTTCCAGGCTACCTGTCCTTGCTTCCACCCTCTGTAGGCCTCATTTTTATGCTTGAGTTTGGCCTAGAGCTCTTTGTTCATCCATGCAGGCCTCCTGGTGTTTCTACCTGACTTCCTCTTTGTTGAGATGCATTGCTGCTGAGCTTGGAGGAGGTGATCCTTGAATATTAATCAGCTTTCTTGGGCCCCTCTTCCCTCCAGGGCTTTGGCCTACAGTACTCTACCACACAGACCCCTGAAGAGGACAAGATCTGCTCTCCTGAAGTGCAGGTTACTAGCTTGTTGTGTACCCTCAGGATCATGAACTCCACCAAGACTGCCATTGAGTTTTACATTTCCCACCATGCCCTCCTTGTTGGTGAGAATTAGGTCCAGCATAGCAGCTCTCCCCACTGGCTCCTCCATCACGTGGAGAAGGAAGTTATCATCAATGCATTCCAAGAACTTCCTGGATTGCCTATGCCCTAGTGTGCTGTCCCTCCAACAGATACTGGGGTGGTTGAAGTCCCCCATGAGAATCAGGGCTTGTGAACAAGCTGCTTCTATCCATCTATAGAGGGCCTCATCTGCTTGGTCTTCCTGATCACTTCCCAATTCCTTCTGACCACACTATTTCTGATACAAGCCAGGATGACACTGGCCTTCTTGGCCACCTGGGCATACTGCTGGCTCATGTTCAGCTGGCTGTTGACCAGCACCCCTATGTCCTTTTCTGCTGGGCAACCTTCCAGCCACTCCTCCCCAGGCCGGTACCACTGCATGGGGTTGCTATGACCTAAGGGCAGCACCCGGCATGTAGCTTTGTTCAGCCGCACGCAATTGGACTTGGCCCATTGATGTAGCCTATCCAGATCCTTCTGCAGAGACTTCCTACCCTCAATCAGATCAACCACCCCAACTATCCACCAGACTTCCTTCTCCTGCAGGTGCCTACACAATGGACACAAATTTGACAGTGGTCCTTGAAATAGCAAGTGAAGACTTAAACCACATTAAAGGCTAGAACTTTAAGCTCAACAACTTAAAACACCAAGATTCTTGTTTCCAATGAATATAATTAATCACTGGAAAAATCTACCAGATGTTATTTGAAGACCTTTTTAAAAAGGAATTAATTCAGATAATTCTATGGCCTGGAAAACACACATAGGAAGACTAGAAGACCATCAAGGTAGCATCTAGCTTTAATTGGTCAGTGTCCATTCAGAGCCTCCCAGAGCAACGTGAGTCTCATTCTTCCTAAAGCACAGTACCGTGCTCATTAGCTATGAGCAAACCTGGAACTTTATATCCCAAGCAGAACGTCTCCTCCCTGCTGAAAGGAGTATCTACTCCAGTTGAGAGGTAATACCAAGGTTCACCCAGAAACCTGCTTGCAGGCCTGGCTGTCATTACACTAAGGTATTTCACATTCTGTGACTGTAATTTGCCTTATATTAAATAAGAATCAAGCCCTTTGGTTTTTATGCCACACCAAATTGAGATGAAGTCTTGCTCCAAAATGACATAGGAAGTGCCACAATAGAGATGATTTTCTTAGACAAAATATAAACCAAGTTCTATTTCTTCTTCTCTTTTGCCTCGTATTTATTTATTTGTAAGACCTGTGGAGGCTGTTGAGTCTTCCCAGGCTTGAAAAATATGTAGTACAAACATGATACAAAACAGCATCCAGGACATTTCTAGTCAGCAAAGCAGGTTTACTTGACTCAGGCTTTATCTAAATAAAAGCCTAGGATTCTAAAAGCCTACAAAGGAACCAGCAGGAGCGAAATTCCTAACTCCTTTAGGTGCTTCTTAAAACCCCAGCCACAATGACGGTTCTGCTTGCCTAAACAATCACTGCACAGATTCCGGTTTCAACAACGCAAGGAAAAATCTGGAGTGGCTTTACCAACTCAAAATTAATTTGTTCTGACTTTTCATCCACGTAAAAAAAAAAAAAAAAAAAAAGGTACCTCTGAAGTTAACTCATTATTTCATGAGGCACTTTGTGAAATACCAAGTCAGAAAGGCTTAATGTAAAACCACATGCGCTTCCATGCTATAAGCACAGCTCTTGTTCCCGAACTACTTGGCTTTCCAGCTTGTAAACTCAGCATTTATCATGCAGCAAATTGACTTTCAGAAGTTGTTTTCCTGGCTCTGGATCTATTCAGAACTGACTTTCAAGATTTTATTGATAACATAAAAACACCTTGTTGGCTTAGGCCTGACCTTTCTTTACAGTCCATTGCTTAGGGACTTGCCACATTCTTATTCACAGCCTTCAGATTCCCCCCTGCTCAGGGCGCCAAGGTCTGATTTTATCCTTGTTTGCAAGAAGCCTCTGGATGTGGAGTGATGAGCTTCTAGACAAAAACTCACTGTGGGGAGAGTGATAGACATATATCAAGGCATGTTTATTTTTCAAGACCTTTGCAGTCACATGGTCATTTACTTTAGATAGGGGGAGGTGTGGAATACCTAGGAAGTACAGGACATGAACTCATGCCTCCTATTCTGCAATTCTTGCCGTATTGCTGCCATATGCTGTTCCCAGATGACATCTGCCATCAAATGCTTCTATCAATAAGTTACTAAGGTGTTTATTTTTAAAAGTGTTTTTTTTTTTTTTTTTTTTGCAAAGCCTTATGTGGAATAGCAGAGTAATGTGTCCCAATATATCTTGAAGATGTGTCTGTTCTCTGAAACAAAGGAACAGCACTTAATGTCTGATCCAAAGAGTTTTGCAGTCAATGGAAAGACTTCCAGTGTTTTCAGCAGGCTTTGGACCAGGGCCCTTGATCTGGGGAACATACTCTCAAAAGGCAGAAAAACGGAAAGGTTTGGCTGTATCACATGTATAGCTGGCCTTGTGGCAAGTGTGCATTAGGCAGATTCCCTTCCAGACTCTACCTCAACAAATACACTTCTAGCCAGAGAAAATTAAGTCTCCCAATAAAGTGGGTAAATAATAGGACTCCAACTTGGAAGAAGGTAAGTTCCTTCAGACACATGATAGTGTTGTAACTCAGCCTCTGGCCACCTTTATAAAGATCTCTTTTTCTATATCCTTTTGGGGCTCTTTTCTTCCCTGATTTGCAAGGGGGATGTGAAGTTTCCAAATCCATTGCTCCTAGCATTGAGGAGACATGTAAGCTGCAATGGAGGAATCCAGATTAAAAGAGGGAGAGACAGCTCATACCCCCAGCAATCTGTTTGAGTCCATCCTAAATGAGACTAAGCACTTAGCTCCCTTGCTTTCCAAATTGTATATCCTGGCAGGGAGCCTCTCAGTTCCTATCGCACCACCAGATCAGAGCAGCAGATTTATTTTCAAGAAAGCTGGAACTTGTTTCTCACTCGCAAACCTAAAGCTGTATGTACTGTCTGCTGCAATAGCCTGCCATTATATGCTAGGTAAACATGTAACAAGCACAACAAATGAAACATACAGGCATCTTTCAGCGTACCTCAATGTTGAAATGTGGATACTTCACTTCCAAAGTGTGCATCAGGGAAAAAAAATGATATGGAGCAGTGATTGGCACAAGACATATATAGCCCTTGCTCTGCCAGGGAGGCCCAGAGCCAACTATGACAGCCAAAAAAACTGGGCTGGATCGCTCAGAGATTGGGCAAGAATGAGAACACCAAGGATCTGCATGGATCCAACAAATCTCCAGGCAGATTAAAATGTCCTATCACGTTGGAGAACATAATACACTGTTTATCCTTCCCTGAGGGCAAATATACCCTATGGAAGCATTGCCTGTAGGCATATGGATAAAGAATCAAACTGCTGATATCATACATGTCAGTGGACCTGACCCCAGTCTCCATAAATTTTGCTTACTGGGTATTCATGAAGTCATATGATCCAGTCAACTGGACTGATTCCTGCATCAACCCCTTGAAGCGTGAATGCTAGGCGCTGCGAAACAAAGGGAAGAAGGAGCGGCTCCTCTGTCATTACATCCACAGGGCAGCAGTAACATCTCCCAGCTTTGCTAACCACCCCTGGAAACAAACAAAGGTGGGACAAGGAGATGCAGCCTGCCAGAGGTGAACACCAGACCCTCATCACACTGTGCCTGCCAGCCTCTTCTGCCATTATTTTAGCCCACCGCTGCATGCAAAGAGGGTAAATTTGCTGAGTTGTGTTTATATGCTACTTGGGAGTTCAAAAGTTCTGCAGGGGTTATTCTTCCTAGCACACATCTGGGCAGTCCTGTAGAAGTTCTTCATCACTGCTTACCCAAATCCCCCAAAAGACAATTTATACATTATATTGGACAATGCTTGCCCATATAGGCAAGGGCTACTCTTTGATCAATTTTGGGGTATAAGAAATCATCTAAAAGCACAATGGCAGGCTCAGGTTTATTAGGTATTATTGCCCAGAAACCTTAATTAAGTATGGGATTGCTAGGTACTCTCCAACCACTTCAAAAGAGTCAGGGCTGCTAATACCTCCTAGTACCTCACTCTCCTAAGTACAGCGTCCACCCATGGGGTTGTTGGTCCCTCCCCCACCCAGTGAAAACCAGCATGTTCTGATTGCTATCTCTCGATCATCACTATAGTAAAGGTAAGTTACCAGCACTATTTCAGCTGAGCTAGCTGCTGAATTGCAAATGTTGTATCTAAACAAAAACAAGCAAGAGAAGGAACTTCAGCAGGCTTAGCTTGCCTTTTAAAATTCAAGGCAGGGGTTTAAAAGAGATGAAGCCAGGGAAAACATTGGATGCTAACACCAGCCAAACAGGGAAAAATAACGAAGTTGTAAGACCAAAAAACTGAAATGGAAAGAATGACAGATTTACTGCTGCATTTGATGCACATAACCACTGATAGACTCTCCCCAGGAAGTGTTGAAATTACCATCACTGAAATGAATCCAGAAGCTAAAAATTAAATTATCCTTCCCAGAACATTCCAATTTGGGCTTTGGCAACACCAGATGTTTTAATGCTCTTAAATATATGCACGCGCGTGAGCGCGCGCATGCACACATGCACACATACATACTTAAGTACAGTATCCTCTTTCACACAAGACCTCCCTCCTGGTTTTCACAAAGTCAGACTGAACGTACGGTCATTTTGCAGTCCTTTCTTCAAAGTCTGTTCAAACGCACAACTGTCAAATTAAGCAATCAATAAGGAGCCTTACAGCAGCTCCAAGTTATGAATGAATGACTATTTGTGAACTCGCCTGTCAAGACAGATGGGGTATTTGTCAGTGCAGCGTGGGTTAGATATGGTGGGAAGGAGACAAACAAACAAAGCAAAAGGTCAGTATCACAACATTTCCCTTTTTGCCTCCCCTCAGCTTGCCTAAAAGGATGCTACAGCTTTTGATGAAGTATAATACAGTACTCTATTTACATGCAACTTATAATGCTTATTTGAAAAGAAATATTTTCATAAGACAAGTAAAAGAAAAATGTGTGCCAGGCGTTGAAGAGCATGAACTTTTGTGTGTAGAGAAGCTAAAACACAGAGGGACAAATCCAAGATTAACAGAAAACAACACACCTTTAGAAGCTTTGTGATACTTGAATTGAGACCACCCTATGGAAATTGAAATATCATGTATTGTTTTTCTTGCATTAAAACATGTTATAACACCAAAGCGCTCTCATCTTTCAAATTAAAACCTGAACAACAGAGAGATGTTCTAAAGGTCCTCTCCAACACTCAGAACCATAACTGCTGCAGGGACTGCTACAAGGTTTTGCATCCCCTGAAAACCAAGCACGGATGCTAGAGAACCCATACAGCGATACTGGAGGTATTTCAGCAGTGCCTGTCTCCTTACAGCGAACAAGCAGCCTCTCTGTGCTGCTGACCAAGCTCATCCCCACCTGCCTCTCTTCATGAGGAACTGGGAGCTTTCCAAGCAGCATGCAAGAGCTGCCATGCAGTTCCCTTCAGAAAACCTGACCCTTTTAGAGGACACTGCTGCCCAAAGATGAAACTTCTCCATTCTGGACCAACTTGCAGAGCACCAAAAACACATAAAAACCTGCTCACCAGACAGGTCTAACGAAGCCAGGTCTAGCACTTAATTTCTCCAGGGCTGACCCTCTGCTATTTGAGCTCGGAGAACCACAGTACTAAATGAAGTCATGAGTCATTCAGAAACTCTAAAACAACTGGTCACACTGGAAGGAGATAAAACATAACCCTTCATGCTAAGTTTCTTCAACTCCTCATCCTGTTGTCACAGATGAATCTTCGAGTTTCTCCTCTACACCCTTCAGCTGTATTTCTTGTATGGCTCGGTACCCAGCTGCAGGCACTAAACAGCAGCAAGGACAGTGAAGACAAGCACGGGGGAGGCATTTCAAGAAGAACCATAGCTGCTCTGGATGGTCTGCTACGGGAAGCCAACTGCCAGCAATGAGAGAGCTAGGCATCAGTCAATAGCACAGACCAAAAAAGAAAAAAACAACAGCCTGGGGTGGAAGGCAAAATGCAAACTTCCTCTAAACAAATGACCAAAACAAAAAATTCAGCCTAAACAAATCAGCTGAAACATCCACAGCACAGCACTGCATTAAGTAATACCTGGGGAGTGCATCACTCTTCAGCCAAAAGCCGCCTGCTCAAAAACGTGCAGCATGTGGTTTCACAACAGGAATGGAAACACTTGTACCTTGACTAATGACTTGTTTTGTCACGATACGCTGGGCTCTTCCTCTTCATCTGCAGAACAGGAGCAGCCTAGCAGAGACCCTGCAAAGGCAGAAGTGGCCAGCTGCCCAACAGGGGAAGGTCTTTTCAGGATCACAGGGCTACTGAAGAGCCTTTTCTTTCCTTTACGAAAAACCTTGTACCATATATCCTCCTGACTGGGCTCTGATGCCTAAATGACAGATTTCAAAGAAATAAGAGGGATTTGAGCTGTCTGACTTTCCTCATCCCCCGTAAACTGGGCCCCAGTTCAGGAAGCTAATTAGGCACGCACATAACCTTAGTGTTAATGAGTCCATTCATGCATGTGAAGCTCTGCATGTTTCAGCACCTTGATGAAGAAGTTCACTAAGGACAATAGCCCAGAGTCCTCATCCATCTTTTTGCTCCACAATTTTGCAAGCAAGAACCTCAAACTCACAGAAATACCCTGGAAGTTACAACTTCAAAATAATGCAGTCATGCAAAAGACCACTGTTGTTCTGATGCTGTGCACCAAGGATGAGTTCGGGTAAAACCGGCAGCTGATGAAGATTAAGATGGTGCTCTGTTGTTTTTGCACAATTGCCTATTCCCACCCAGTCCTACAGTCAAGCAGAGCCAGCAAGAGCAGCACCAGCACTGGGCAATCCCAGCAGATCTCCAGCTCTGAGCTCCATTATTTGTGGGAGGGCTTCACGAAGCATCAGAAGACAAATACACATTTCCAGATAGGTCTCTGGTACTGTAGAACTCTAACACCTCCAGCGGGCTGGGGGCATCAGGGGCAGCGATACTCATCTAACATTTTCACTCAACAAATGACAGGGTGGAAGTGTCTCTTTAAAGCAGACACTAGAGATATAAACCAAGGAGGGCTGTGAAAACAGTTTTGGACGACAGCTCTATGTTTGTCTTGTAGGTCTTCTCAGCTTTCAGTAGTGGGAGCTAAAAGGGGGACATAGGTCTTTTGCATTTCTGTAGGTGTAGGCTTCCTCCTCCAGAAGAAATGCAGTGAGGTGGATTTACCGTGCCAGACCATGACCTCCCCCTCTCCCAGCAAGTGACTGATGATTCAGAAGGCAGTCAGGAAACACACATACTGCACCCAACCATCTGCTTGATATGAGTGGGAGTTGAAGAAGAGAGCTCCCTTTGATTTCGGCTGTACTCAGTTAGTACACCAGAGCATGCTATTTTATTATCCCCCTTAGCATGTAGATGACTACTGTCCAGAAAATAACCCTGCCTCTTTTTAAAGCCATCTGCAATTTCCTGTTTTCTACATCCCCACATAGGAAGACTGTAATCAGTGCCATTCACGAACAAGGAACTGTTCCTCCCACGTCTCTCCTCAGGGAAGCCCTCACATTGCTTCAGGTCCTCTGTGAAAATGACAGCAAGCCTGGTGAACGTGCAGTAGGCGTCCTACAAAGAGGTGCTCCAGAGCCCTACCATGGAGTTAGCACAGCTCGAAGGTTTTAAACTACAGTGCTCCTCCTGAGACTCTTCCCGTATCATTAACAATATAGGAAATCCTGAAAAATTAAGTTCTCTGTTCTGCTAAATGCAAACACAGATGAGCTGCACAGTTGTAGCTGTTCATGTCATGGTGACAATGATGGTGGTGCTGGGAGGCCAGAGCTGCTCCTGCACCAGCAGCTCTTGTACCCTGCAGACAAGGAGCCCACATACATATAATTACTGGTAAATTGAGTCCTTGTTGATAAAGTAGAAGCATGTCATTGTGCCCAGTCAGTTTATAATGTTGTCTTTCATTAGGTGAACGCTCAGGAGAATGACAGTCTATGTAAAGCAATATTCATGGCACCAAGCTCCTGAAATGACAAATCCTACCACCAACCTCAGGCGGGAACCTGAGGAGGCAACTGCATGCTAACACAGTTCAAAATCCATACAAAACCAGGACCAAGCCCAGAAGAACTGGGATTTCTTGGGCTACTGAGTCCTGACAGACCCATCTCCCACCATGCAGAACATTGAAAATATACCTGATTGAGGCTTAAGCCATCAGTAATGACCAACTCATTGACTGTGATAAAACTTGCCCTAAATAAAAACTACAGAATTGGGCACCACCCCCTGCATACACGTGTTGCCTCTTTTTCTTTAGTGTCCCAGGTATGCACTAGTAATGCAATTTGTAATACATAACTGTGCTGGCATTAAATTTCTGTTTATTTTCAGTGCAATGATGATTATTCAGCCTCAAATCAATAATTAGGTTAAATATCAGGCCTCAGATGATCAATGAGGAACTGATAAATAACAAAACTTCTAACATGACTCGACCTCTGGCTGCCAGCCGGTCTTGGGAGAGATTTAAACTCCCAGACTCTAATCCACGTTGTCGCAAGCACAACACATGCAGGCATGCTTCACAAACAAAAGCCTTTGGGTTTTTCGCAACCTCTTTATAGTATTTTTTCTGCCACCGCTTTTCACGTCAGTTGGCTTTGGGTCCGGTAGTCCCCACATTGCTGAATTTCCACATGTATTTCCACACTAGATGTGTCTTTAACCTCAAGTGGACTGTCAAGCCAGATGCCAGATGCCCCCTTACTTCCTCAGTGCAAACTATCAGTAAACCTTAGCATAACTCTACTTTGAGTCTTAAACTAACAGCATGTGAAAAGATTAATATGAATAAATTCAAAACTAATCAGATCCCTTCTTTAAATGTTGACACAGTATTATTTATATCCCATAAATACCTTCTTGACTAAAATTCATCCCAGGAGATTGGCACCTTGCCAGTTCTATTCATATTTACTGTATTTATACAGTACAGTTGGCCAAGGATAATATTTAAGACAAAATATGCCTTAGGGTATATACAATATCTCTTATAGTTTTCCTTTTAAATCTCCTCATTGCTAAAAATATTTAGTCTGAACTTTATAAAATGCCCCACAAAGACCTATCAGCAATCTGTAGTGATATATTGCTGACTATGAGTATAATTAGAGCATATTTGTAATACTTGGGTTGTAGTCAGTTGCTGAACGCTAACAACTTGTGGTAAGAACTGAACCACTGATCTTTCCCATGCCTTCCTCCCAGCAGCTTGTGACCTCCAGCGCGTCCGTGCTGATCCCCTTCTCCCCCAAGTGCAGCAGAAGCTGCAGAGTTAAGAAAACCCACTCTGAGACGCCTCACAGCAAGCACCCCGGGCTGCCAGAGCTGCGCTTTCAAGATCTTCCTTTAAAATATGGTGGAGCGATTTCTTCCTTGCTGTCTTTTTTGGAAAGGTTCACTCCGTCCAGTATAACTAGAGAGCAGTGGAAAAACAGTTAACCTACTTACTCTGATGTTCACAACAGCACTTGCACAGTAGTACTGGATCGGCTGCTGCAGGGCCCTCTGATCCCAAACTTGTGATGCACTCTGTTGGTAGATACCTGCAATCTCCTTTGCTCTTCCAAAACCTCGATCGATCCTTCAGCACAAACCTGGCCTCTGCCGAGGTTTTAAAAATAGATCCTCTTTTGTCAGTGCCATCCAAGTCACACACCACAAATATTTTAAATTTCTGGAAAGTCTGTGGCTGTATTTCGGACTACCAATTCTCTGCCGTTTGCTCACGCCAGTGAAAAGGACGGATGTGTGGTCAGGACTGAGGCGTTCTACCTTCAGCGACAGCCACAGGGTCAATTCCACTGCTAACGGCCTCCCTAACCTTTGCTCAGAGGTGCTCATCACTCTGCTCGGGACATGACCTGGTAGGTCCCAAACCAAGAGCACTGACTTACACCAGAAAAACCCTACTGCATGCTCTAGTAGAAAACTGACACAGTTTCTGTGTTCTCGCTATTTCTGTGAATTACATGGAGCCTCCTTACTCATACCCACTTGGCTCCAAATAGACATTTTTTTAAAAAAGTATTTCTTCCCTCAGGGTAACAAGGGTGGAGTGTATTTATCGTGGCTATTAGCGATGGTGCCATAATTACAATAATAAAATGGCTCTGACTGCCAGGGTGTCCTGTACCTGATGCTGTCATTTAACAATAAAGGGAGAAAGGGAGGCAGCTGCACCGAGCATGGGGTTCGGATACCTTGGCTGGCATCCTGGGACTCTCACATGCAAGACAGAGCAAGCCCCAGAGCTACAACTTGCTAAACTAAAAATAAATAGGAGAAAATGCAATTAGAAACTCTAAGATAAAGTTACCAAGATGGCTGCATTATCTATTTAAGCAAGAGGTACGTGCTTTTCAAAACCAGACAGTAAGTATATAGGGCATCAAGTGGCGGGGGAGGGAAGAGAGAGAGAAGGGAACGAAATGAAAAGAGTACGGGCTCGACTTTGGATACGCGAACGGTGGAGTTATTTTCTGCTTCTGGTATTTCACTTTCCTCGGTATGATGATGATCTAGATTCTTTTAAGGGAGTGCGGTGCTTTTTCTTTTTTTTTTTCTTTTTTCCCCTGTACACTTAAACTTCACTACCAAAACAAAAAGACACGTCATTATGATTATTAATCACGCTAAGTGGATTTGGTCAGCATGGAGCATTTGTACCCTTCTGCTGTGCACAACGTGGCGTGGATCATCAGAAAGTCGTTAATAACAGCAAAAAGGCAGACGGGCTGAGACAGGTTCCAAGAACCGAGGCTAACCAGAAGGGAAAACTTTTCCTGTACCTGAAATGAAAGCGCCCATGAACTGAACCGGGCGGCTAGTTACAGCTGGAAGAGGAGAGAGGATGTCTGTGCCTCTGTCCTCTCCGAGTACTGATCTGCACAGCGTCTGCAGGACAATGTGCCGGAGGGGCGCAGAGAGAAGGGAAGGGAAGCCGGCGGTGATTTTTTTTCTGTTTTTTTTTCTAGACCTCCTTTTCTTTTCAGTTATGGAGAGATGGAAACCTGCCCAATCCAGACACTCCAAGGGAAACAACAGCAGTGGAAAGATATTGGCTCTTTTCGGAGGCTGCACACGGGGCCACGGGGGAGCCGAGCCGGTGCTGGGGAGGGAGCGGGATCCCAGGCGGGGGGCAGCCGTGCTCAGGTAGGTGGCAGTGGGCACTGCAGGCACCCTGCGGGGCTCCTAGGTGACCCGAGGGGGTCCGAAACCCAATGAGTCTGGGGGCAGCTGAGCCCCCCACGCCGTTCAGATACATATCCCCCCCACCTAAAAGAAACCCTATAAGCAACCATCTAAGACGCTGAGGACTGGAGCAGAAAAGCAGGAATACGATGCACGGGGCTGGTATTTCAAGGCAGTGGGCACTGCCAAGCCTCGGGGGCGAAACTACACACACATGCACAAACACAGAAGACTTACTTTCAGGGTAAAAAGGCTGCATGTCTATTTTGTAAACTTCTTTGGCATAATACTCCTCGTCGCTCCTCTCCCTTTCGCAAGTGGCGGCTCTGTGGTTGGCTTTTCTCTTGCAGCAGGTCCCTGGTGCTGTTGTAGATGGAGATGACCTCCGGGGGCACCTCCTCGGGCTCGGGGTACTCGTCCGGGGGGCTGGTGAGCTTCAGTTTGCTCAGGATCTGCCCCCGGATCGCCTCG
>NC_139722.1:100937901-101087901 GCF_964211835.1 Anser anser
TGGTGGGGCCGCGGGGAGCCAGCCCGGGGCGCCGCCGCCCGCCGCCGCCTCCCCCCCGCGGGGGGCACCCCGCCGCCCCGGCTCTCTCCCCCCCGCTCCTATCTAAAAGGGAAGGCTCTGAGGCTGCCTGCGCCCGGTATTACTTCGGGCCGAGCGGCAGCGCTGCTCCGGAGGAGGAACCGAGCCGGGTGGGAGCTCGGGCAGAGGGCAGGGAGCGCCCCGGAGTGTCCCCCCCCGGCTCTGCCCCTTCCCTTCCCAGCACGTTGGCTGCCCCGCGCCCGGCAGGGAGGGACGAGCAGCATTTGCTCCTTCCCCGAGGTCTCCGCTCCTGCCCGAGGCGTGCTCGTACCTCCTCGCCCGCACTTGACAGGAGCTCTGGAGCCCCGCACCCTCGGGCTGTCTCCGTAATTCAGCTTTTTCCGCTGCCTCCTTCGGCCGCAGCGAACATCGCAGGCTCGGGCCGTGCAGGCAGCCGGGGGCTGGTGCTGTGACCTCGGGAGGACGGCTGCACCCTGCCCTGGAGACATCACTCCCTGGAGCCATCATTCCAGGGGCCGCTACACGTCCCACAACTTTGTGCCGCAAAGCTCTTTCACAGCCCATTTATCAGCCCTGTACATCAGCGTTAACTTTGTAAAATGATGAAGTAGCCTTTTCCTTCCCCCTCGCCCCTTCTGTCCCCAAAGCCCCCTCTGAATTAAGGTTCTTCTTCTTTCTTGGTGCATCTGCACAGAAAAGGGCTTCCTCCAAACCATGGCAGCCACAGGCTGGGGAGGTCACAGCACTGCTGTGTGCTGCTTGCGTTGTGCAGGATTCCCCCACGGAGGAGTCCTGCCAACGCTGCCAAGCTGCAAGGAAGAGATGCAGAGAAGCAAAGGAACCGAGAATATATATTTACAAGTAGTGTGCACACGCACAGTTTTTAGAAGTAAACTTTCTCCTCATCCTTTGGAAGTAGGTGGGTGTGTATGGCACTGTGGGCACAACCAAGGCTGCACCCTCCCCAGTCCAAGAGCTAAGGGTGCTTTCTGCCTAAGTCCACAAATTCCTGCAAGGCCAGATTAAACGTCTGTGCCACAACATCACGTTTTTACTGCTGTGCATGTCAATGTCCTGCTCCTACTGACCTCAAAAACACAGCTGCAGTGACAGGAATGGCAACGTTTCCAGAATTACTCAAATAAATAAGCAATCTCAACATGTAGACTCAGCTGGTTTCACTTCTGCAACACACCTGTACAAAACCGAGGGGACAGTTCCTTGAGCTGTTACATCTCACAGCTCCACTGACTTTACTGCTCAGCTGAAGAACCAGCGCTGTAGGACGAGGTGCCTCAACTGCAAATACTTCTAAAGGAAAGGCTTATTGAGTTATTTCCTCCAAAAGCTCCAGCAGAACCCATGGAGAAACACCTTGCTCTAACCCCATGGCCCAGTAACAACACTTGGCTGCTGTAAATGCACTGCCCAGTGCTTGCCTTTGGGGCTTCAGAGCAGCCCTGGGGACAGTGCTTGACACCTTCCTGCCCTGCCAGATCCCCCCAGATTCTTGCATTTGTTCCAGTTTGGAGAAAAACAAACAAACACACACACATAGCCATCTCTTTTGGCAAGAAGCAGCCCCGTAAGTCCCCCGGGGCCCCCGTCCACAGGTGCTGGAGGCCCAAGCTCCAGAGGAACCCTCTGCAGAAGTCACCAGAGATGCCTCCAGGCTGACAGCACACCAGGCTGACTAGGTTTTGAATGCTGCTGAGATTCCTTCTGATTTGGGAATGTTTCCTCAGAAACTTTTTTTTTTTTTTCTTAGCCAGTCTAAAACCCATCTGTTTTGTTTGCATTCGAGGTGGCCCATTTGGTTCTATTTCTGACCCTCTCAGTGTGACAGGGGGTGTCAGGTTTACACGGGTTCAGATCTCAGTTTTGCCTCACCGCTGCAACAAAGCTGAATTCCCTACAACTTTCTGGTATCACCATGGTGATGTTTTTGCCACGCAGAACTTCCCAGGAGCAGCGGCACAGACAGGCTTCGGCTTTTCTGTTACGAAAGCCCCGGCCACTTGAGCTAAATCCCCAACAGCTGCAGCTGGCCCATCGCACATGCCTGAGCTGCTCTGATTCGCCCCAGGAAAGGACACCTACCTACTCACCGAATCATTAAAATGCACATCGGCGTCCATAAACACCGACTTTCCATTTTGCAAATGGAAAATATCTGGAACATATACATCACGATATACACACCATGACTTATCTGATCTCACTCTCCCCTGCACGTATTTGTCTCTCCCCCGCCTCCCTCCCCAGGGTACCAGCCTCTAAATGGGTGACAGCTTTACCTCACTAAAGGAAGCATTGCACAGAAGAGACTATCAACAATTACCGAGCGAAACTACACGCACTCTTCAAAGCTGGACAAAGCCATATCACCAGAATTTAATAATCATGTGCCCTTCTCCACAGGTAATTCAGCTTCCACTTTCTACCTTTAAGCTTCATGTATCTGTCAAAAGACATCCTAATTACAGCTTTGTATTTTATCATGAAACGCTCTTTATTTTTATCCATTTCAAACCAGTTTGTATTTAATGAGCACCCGTTAGCTTCAAAAGCTGTTGGGATTACCAGGCACTAAAGGTGAACTAAACCTGCACTTACCCATTCTCTCTACCTCTATGAAATGGACTTATCCGGTGCGGCTGCTGTCAGTGGGAGCTTTGTAAGTCAGAAAGCAGGAACTGGCCCTTAGCATTTACACAGGGAAAGAACAGAACTCATCTGTTCTAGAACTTTTAATTCAATACAATACCGTCTTTTTATATATTGATTTTTTTTTTTAATAAACAGTAACTGTTTATTAGAAAAACAGGGACACCTGGAAAGTTACTTCACTAAACTTAAAAGTTTCATGTTTCCTATTAACTTAAAAATTATGTGGTCAGGATTTTACAATTTGTGGTTTCTTTTTAGATTGTTTTGGTTATACGCAAATGTGCTGTGCGAAACACAAAGGCAATAATCTTTCTAAAACTGCTGACGACCAGGTCATTAAGTAAGGTGGCTGGCCACGTTTCATACACTAAAGAACACTGTTGGAAGAGGAATAACTTTTAAAAGTTAAGAGGTGACTTTTGTAAACTCGCACACTGATGACGACTGTAGGATGCTTGCACAATTAATGCTTTGTGGCACGCACAGAAATCAGCAGCAGTTGCTGTGGTCATGCAGAATCTCAGCTATTCTGATGCGGGGTACTAGGCAAAAACTTTTGAATTCTCCTTTTTATAACAGCACACGTAAGAAGGTTCAACTTGTAGAGCTGAGGTGGCACCTAATAAAGGTAAGGCAAAAAGGAGATGACAAATAATGGAAAATTTTAATATATACACCATAATAACCCTCTAGATTTTTCTGTTTATTATGTTTACTGAAGTACAAGTCCACACTTCTGTACTGTACATTTTATTAGTGTGCGCAGTAATGCCTATATGAATTTTGAGAGCAAATCCTGCTGACCTTACTAATACAAGCAGCCCCACTGCCGCGAGGATTGCATTTCACATAACCCCAGCCCCCTTCTGCAACGCTCGTGTTCCAGAAGATAATGGCTACTTTATATAACACACTGTTTAACACGCAAGACTGCTATCCATATATACATACGCATGTGTAACTACTTGCCAACTTGCAAATCGAAGGTATGTTTCTGATATGTATGTATATATATATAAATTAAAGTGGAATACATCCATACACGAAAGTTCTCATTCCCGCAAACGGAGTCAGTAAGCTCAGTGGAAAAGACCACAAGAGAACTGTCAACAGGATATGGCTCAGAAAGCCATTCAGGAGGCTCTTCTGGGATCCTGTGGAATGCCACCCCCTCCACCACCAAGTGAGAACACCGTATTACTGCAAGCAGTAATGTCCACAAGGCAGTGTGCAGTCTGTATTTAGAACTGTACCTTAATAAAATACATCTAAATGCTACTACGAAAAAAACATCAGACAGGATCAATATCCCAAGACACCTCAAGCCAATATTACTAGATTTTACAGGAAAGGGGAACGTTCAGGAAGTACTGAGATATTATAGCTGGCCCTTAGAATAACTCTCCTGCAAAAGTACAAGAATTCTGCAAACAGAAAGGAACATGACCATACCATTAGTCTGCATTTCCTTGCTACAGTTATTACCTGTCTTTCGTAGCTTGGATTTGACATCCCAAAAAATAGCTCCCCTGTGGTAAAGTTGCCCACGCTCTCCAAAGAACACTGCAGGACATGAGGGAAATCAACACCATTATCAATTGTCTAAAATTCCTATCCTGAAATATAATTATTTTTTTTTTTAAAAAAAAAGGTTGAACACACACACGAGTGCTGCATTCAAAGGCATTCCTTCTTCTAACAGCCAATTCCCATCTTCAAATTAGTTAAGACTGAAGCTTTGATAAAAATTTCGTGAATGCCAGAGAAGTTCCCCCATGGTTACACCTCCCAGTTTGATCCTCTCAGGTTCTCTTCCAAATCTGCTTGTCAGCCCTGGGGTTACCACACTAATCTTCTCTGTATCTTTCCAGTTTTAGTGTATGTACCACCAAAAAAAAAAAAAAAAAAAAGGCCTTCCTTAATCCTAGCACCTGTGGTTTTAATCACCACAGGAAATCCTGTTTCCACTAAAGTCAGTAAGATTTCTGCTGTAAGTATCAGCAGAGGAAAATGATCAGGTTTGCTAACTAAAAATAAAAAATAAAAGGGAGAGAAATGCAAGCGCAGGGGTTTATATACCACAGGGTCTTGACATCTACTTACAGCAAGCATGACAAAGTAAAGACAGTAGGGTAGAAGTCATCCATTTAATCTCTGTGTTTGAACCCCTGACCTGCATCTCTTCCTCAGTATTACGGCTGTTGCATGCTATTTCTGAACCACTCCATGATGATTTGGGTAATGCCCCAATAAGTAACATACAAATGATACCTATAAATACTGTATTCCTAACAGAGCATCTATCGGAGTTTATTTCAGGAAATTAAAGTTATGCAACTCAAGTTAGAATATGCATCCACATTGCACTACAGAGGTTTAAGAAGATTACGTATAGAGCAAGATTAATTGGCAGCAAATTCAAAAAATGGGCCAGCCAATAATGCAATATTTTAACCCATAAAAAGCCAGACAGCCTGGGGACTGCAGTCCTGGCTTCTTCGCAAGCTGCTGGTGAAGTCCACACAGAAGGAAAGCTTTAGTGAGTTTATGCAGCTTCAGAAATGTCTTTCCTAATGTTTTTAAGCAACACACATTTGAGATAATCCCCATGAGTTTACAGAATGCAGTGCTTTGTTTCATATTACCCCAGGGGAAAAAAAACAACACACATGCACTGTTAAGGTTTTCTGCTGCACTCACAAAACTAGTTCTGGAGAAAGTCTTTGTATTGCCTCTCTCCCTTCTTCTCCCAGTCTCACACATTTTTAAACCTGCTTTCTATGCCTGGCTACCTAAACCAATGAAAACAATATTCTTGAGTGGTTCCATTTGAGTTCAGTTGGGATTCATCTCCCTATAGCAGAAGGCTACACGAAGCTGACATATTTACATTATCCTGAGGGCTGCTCTTTAGAGGTACCAAATACTGGAAAAATTGGCAACCTTAGCTTGTGATTTTTTCATTGTAGAAGTCTCCTTTCCCATCCTGCATTACATAACACATCCTTCCTTTACTTTGCTCTGCAGCATTTTACGCTACCTCAGTAGGCAAAGAACATCACCTACAGCTTTCTTTCCCATCTGAGGTGCTGCAGACCCATCAGGCTATCAGATTTATGCAAATGCTCAAACAGATGCACATCTGCCAGCCCAGGGCTGAATGTGGCAGCCCTCCTGCAGTATACCTCAAGAGGAGGGGTTTGTGACACACCCCTTCTAAGAAGGGAAAGAATGGCATTGTGCAGACAAGATTTAAAAATGGTATCTGGTATCAAGAGCAGGAGAATTATAACCATTAACTATGTCAGAGGACGATCTGTCCTTTGGACATCAACTTCCAAATTTCTCTGTCATGGATAGAGGCTGACAGCTGAAATGCCTACTCTCGCAAATGTAAGTGTTGTTTGAACACCCGCCTCATTAACAGATAAATCAGTGCTTAAAAAAAAAAGGCACACACAAGCCAATAATGCAGCTGTGAGACCCAGTAACAACTGAAATAAAGGACTCGAGTCCACAGATTGACTAATTTTATCCTTAACCAATTACCCTCCTACCAGTATCGGGAAGGACCATTAGGAATAAAGCATGAAACAGAAGGCTCTTTTCCACTTATAACTTTAGCAGGTTTGGGGCACTAAGTTCTCAGTTATTATTGATAAATGCCATAACTGTTTTAGCCAAATTTCCTTCATGAATAACAAGCATATAAAGTCAGTGACGTGTACAAGGGAGTACAGAAACACACCCAGAGCAGGTAGGTACATTACTGCAGTACATTTCACTTGGTCCACAAGGCTGTATGCACGGGGGACCCTCACAGGCACTCCTCATTGCGTCACGGTTTGTTACGTTGCTTCCTGAATTACCAAGGCTTCAAACAGGTTCCCTGCCTTTGACCTTCAGAGGACAAATCCAGCAGGTCACCAGCAAGTTGTCTGCATGTGGGTAGCACAACGCATAAGGAAGGAAAGGATTATATACTACTTGGATACAGATTTATCACTAGTTTGGCAGGTCATCTTGATTACTAACCTCAAATAATGGTGGCATTTTTGTGACAACTATCTTAAAACAGCAGCATACATAGACAGCATGCAAAGCACCACTGGAACAAGAAAGCAAGCTTAGTTCTGTAGTACAAAAAGAAAAAAAACAAAAAACGAAACAACAATTTGTCATAAGGCAGATGGTCCAGTGTTATGCTCCAACAGTAACTGAAGTGAATGAGAAACAAAGACAATGGTCTGTCTCTGGTTAAGTGCAATATTGATGTTACAGGAAGACACAGAGGTAACTCATTTCCCTTCTTACTTGAACTATCTTCTTTACATAAAAGTTATTTCACTTCTACTTTAATTCTAGACAATAACACACAAGATTGTAATAATTGCTTCAACAGTTAAAAAAAATAAGATTAATGAAGAAAAAACAGCAGTGGTACTGGCAGTCTTGGCCTAACCTGGTTGCACTGAGACAATGTCAGAAAGGTGTTCAATGTCTTGCAAGGCCTAGTCCCTTTGCTAACAAAATCTGCACAATGAATGACAATGTATTAACCCCATGAGCTGAATTTGTTTGTTCAATTGTTTTACTGGAAGTATATTTATACTTAGGTCTAATACATTGTCTGGCAGAGTAAGGAGCCCTGAAGGTTCTGAAAAATCTTCATTGTCTCTCTGTCATGAAGTAACACCCATTTGAGAATTTTATGAAGTATTTTTTTAATAAAAATATATTTCTTTCATAAGCACATAACCAAGAAAATTTCAGCAGGTATTGTCAAGTATTTCAATCACCTAAAAAAAACAGTATGCAAAAACACACTCTTGTCACCAATGCATAGCTTTGACATCTGTTACTTTTGAACTGTAAGCTCTTTTGAAACTCACAGGAATTATAAATTAGAAAGTCTTTTCATCATTGTGTAGGTTGCTAGCAACATGTTAACAACATGATTTTGATCACCCTTGATCTCCAAAGAAGCACTGCAAGGTGGCGACTGCATGTATGGTATGTGCAGGTATGTCAAATTCTCAGTTACAAAGAAGAGTAAGTTGTGGTACCCAACCCTCTAGTGAGGGTTTTCATTCAGAAGCCCAACTTCAGGCACGCTTTCTGAAATGGATGCACACCAGTATCTGTCCCTGAACACAGGGCACTCAGTATAAGGCTGCCTCAAAAGAACACTGTTAGGAAGCTGCAGAGGTGGAAATAAAGCCCAGAAATGCTCACTACCTGTATTTCTGTCAGCAGCTTCCCACTCCAATACATCAGTGCCAACAAGATTTGCAACTTACAGATCACTTGAAAAACAAAGAAAATCCTCTTTAAATAGATTGTAGACAATGAGAAAGTCAATGCAGAAAATATTCAAAGTAAATCATAAACATCCACAAACTAGAAAGCTTTTCACTACCATTTTGCATGAATCAAGCAATTCTTACGTTTGTTTCTGTTCTGAACAAGAATGGGAATGTTCTTCCTGACTGGGATAGAAAAACAAAGTTAAAAGCAACAAAGTGACTCTATAGCCAAGGGCCCTCAGTCATAATCTCCAAGATTACATTCATAAATGTAGTTTATAAAGGGCTCAGGAATGGCTATTGGAAACTCCAAGTATTTCAATATTGAAATATGTTAATAGGTTTTTAAACTACAGCAAACAACCCTATGCTACCCTCTACTAGTGATCCCACATCTTTAATATGCGATTTAAAACGTGATTAGTAAGTACATCAGCATGTTTTATGATTAACCATTTCTAAACTACGCACTAAGTTTCTGATGAGAAGCGTAACCAGTGTTAACTTTTTTTAAAGTGAACTATTTTTATTAATTATTTAGCTACTCCTGAGACTATTTGTCTGCAAGAAACTCTAGTGGCATCAAGCCTGAATGCAAGTCTGATCCTGGTTAGAAGTTCACAATTAACAACATATATTGAAAACAATTAAGAAACGTTAAGAAAATGTTACAAAATAATGCTTGAGAAGTTCACTCACTGGCATGAGAGGATGGGCTATTGAAACAATTGAAGCACTATGAAGAAATAATACTTCCGATGAGTATTCTTAAAATCATCTTCCAAAGTGCTTCTTGGAAGAAATCTGTGTTCGTGACGTCACATCTGAAGGCTTGAAAAAAGTGTCCTGACTCGTTTCAAAATTTGATACCTGAGAGATTAAACACATGGGTTTAAACAAAAGGAAATCATTCCAAAGGATGAAGCATCGCACCAACACAAGCATCTTTCAGCAAGTGCTGAAACCGTTCAGTTCAACGTAAGTCTTATTTCAACATCCCTTAAGAGAGAAAAGCAATTAAAAAGATGCATTTGAAAACAGTGTTTTTTCTAAGAAGTATTGGCCACTCTGTGCGTAAAAAAGAATGATTAAGGAAAAGCCCTTATCTGCTAGATCATCTACCGAGGTGAAACCTTTGAGGTTTACACACTGACAGAGACTAAAAGCCTTTGCTTTAAAGATAACAGTGAAGGAAATTGACAATCTGTTAACCAAGAACTTGCCCTGTCTCCTGTGTCTGTCATTGAGGTCCTAGAATATGTTTAGCATTTTATTTAGCAGTAGGATCCTATCTATTTAATAAAAGCTTAAGGGACTTCAATATTTAAAGCCTTCTCCTGGCCCCTCTTACTCCTTACCTCAGCAAGTCTTGAAGAAATCATTGAGCAATTTGCAGGGGCTGGAAGTAAGCAACATTGATGACTGCTCTGTGTGGATATTAACTAAGCCAGGACTCATTTCATAAGAATGAGGAGTTTGTCATTTTAAGTTGTGCAGTGTGGTGTGCCAGATGTCTTCTGCCTTCCTCCCTGAAGACAGCTACTGAGCCAGCTCTGAACAGATGCAGCATTACAGACCACCTTCTTCTGGAAGTATCGGATAGTCAAAATACTTTTATGGACTCCAAACAAAAGGAGAGAAGAGGAAAGAGAAAGAGCCCTATCTCCACTAGGAAGCAGCAGGGACCCCAGGCAGCAGCTTCCAGCCCTTTTGTTCTGCTCAACTTCTGAACTCTACAAGAATCTGCCTTGCAGCTGCAGAATTAGGACCTCTTTCCTCCACATTTTAGCAGGGAAGACTACGTGATGCAGTAGCATCAGGCACAAGGATATTCTACAACCACTCCCAAAGTGTTTCCCTAACAGCAAGCTGAAGAAAAGCAGGGAGATGGTCCGTTTTTCCATAGGCCAAATCATGTTTTCCTTGATGAGAAACTACACGAGAGGACAGGCATGGGAAGAGCTGACCCTATGCCTTCTCTTATTAAACAAAACCTTGTTACTCGCATGCAATCCATAGAATATTAAACTCTACGTACTCTGGAGTTGGCCTGAAGCCTAACAAAACTGGAACCACCCCATCCTTATTGGCTTTATATAGATAGGTACAGAAATATACAAAGTTAAGATGATTCATGCTCTCTGGAATGAAGGGCAGCAGCACAGCTTTGCTTAAGCAGAGATATTCATGGGAGCAGGCAAAATAGACTGAGAATTCTGACGGCTGGGAAAAGCTGCTAAAGATTGTTCTTTTTAGCTGTAGAAAAGGAAAAATATTACTGAAAAAGCTGGTAGGTAGGCGGGTGGGCCAGCTGATTCTACAAACGAGAGGAAACTGGAAGATATCTGGGCCAAGCAAGGTTTAGCTCTTTTGACTTGCTAGTCAATTAAAACTAAATTTGTGAAATAAACCAGTGCCAAATGCCTAAAATTAAAATGCACTGCTTTCATCTGCCACAAGACTCCTTAGTTTATTTCTCTTTCAGAATTAGTTACCCATTTAAGTTATTCTAGGAGCTTCTCTGCATATGTCACAACGAAAGGACAAGCCACACTATCAAATTTATAAAATTATCCAGTTAGTTGAACAAAAAATCTGAGTAGTATGCCTCTTAAAAGGCAACAAATGCTTTCATTCTATAGGCAAAATACTTAAGCACTGCTATGCACTTTAAGTGGAATGGAAGCTCAAGATGCGCACAGTTAAACATCTGAGTATTCTAGAAGTATTTTGAAAGTATTCTGAAGTTTTCATAATCCCCTCAGGATGTTGTAGTTTCTAAGAAAAACTAGATTATTTTTCAAGAGTTAGATCTCAGCCAGAGACTGGTGATATAAACCTAGAGACCTACTCTAGATTTAAAGGTGCTGATGTAGTTTTTCCACACAAAGTAACTAAACTCTGCAGAAAGAAAGCAATGTCAGATTAGACTATTATGCTGTTTTATAGACTCAAGATTCATTGTAGTATATTTTTGTATTGCACTAATGAGATGCCAGCTCTAGCTGAACAGCTATACAGATGTCTAACCTTCAGAAGCTGGGATAACCATATGTCAAACTTCTGTGGTTTTGCCACTTGATATTTTGGGTGTATGCCTTCATTTGTGATAATAAATATCAGGCCACAAACTAATGTCTACTCAGATATCTAATATGTTTAACACCCAAAGCAGCTTGAAAATCTAAACATTTCTGCTGTTAGCTTTGAGTCCTCCTCAAAGAATTACGCTACAATATATACCAGATGAATAGGCTAGGGATAACACAACCACTGCCAGTTGTTAGGATGGGTTTCTTTCTACCATTTTGTATGTATATTTTTTATGCTGTAACATACACAAAGTTCAATCCCCCTGCCTTCCTCGATGCATTCATTAAAAATCTTAAATACACTGTCTTACCACACATTTCAATGCTGAGGACCAAATATTCAAGTCGTTCCTAAACATATCTTGCATATAAGCAGGTAGAAAGAAAGGTTTGTATGAAAGAAATCTGTAGACACAGAACAGAACTATATATTTTTAAGTATCAATTCAGAGGACCCAAAGCATTCTCTTCACATAGTAAATGGGGAAATGTGATAGCAGTTTAACTACACAGCATCAGACAGACGATCCAGTCAGTGAAAGCAGAAGAATTCAGCCTCAGCCTCTCATTTAAAACTCCTTAACCACCATGCTATTCCCTCTGTACTTACATGCTTCTATATATTTGTATTATGTACGTTGGTTTCTGCACCTCTGCAACCTAACCACCGATTAGGAGAAACTGCTGTAGCTTAATCAAAGTGAATAGTGTTATACTGACGTGTGTTTTCCAAAATTTGGTATTGTTAGAATATGCACCTAAAAGGAAGGGCTTCTGTTTGACCCTTTGCAGACCTGAAGAATTAGCATTACAGTTGACTAAACCCACAGGATGCATCTCAGAGGTCCGGCTCCCTACTGAAAAAGACCAGAAGACTGGAACTGCAAATTGAACCAACACTGAATACAATTTTATGCAGTGTTGCTAGAAAAGCCCTTTCTCCCCCAACAAACACAATAGCAATGACTGTCCTTTCTGCTCTTACGAGTCTCTTAAGACACATAACTTCAGGCTTGCAGTGAAAAAACATGCATGCATATACATGTATGATTTATATATTTTTTTTATGTGTACATAGACACACACAAAAAGCCAACCAGTAAGGTCAAGTCTCATTTCACAATTATGTTTCCAGAGTTGTCTCCAATCAAACTAATGCTCCAAGACCAGACCATCACATGAACGCTTACTTTTCTTTATTATCTACAAGACCTCTCCTGGCCAAAGAAATAAAGTCTCTATAGGAGTCCGATAACTTTACAAGGTGAAGGCATTTCTGTGTTTATTGTAAGCCATTTCTACTGCGAATTGCTAACAACTTTTCAAAGTGCAACACTGATCTGCAAATGCAGGCACACTAATACATCAACTGCCATGACTAATGTATAAACTTTTAATGACCTTGGCAAAATCTGTCTTTCATTGGGCAGGTGCCACTATTTTGACTGTACAAAATATTTTGGAAATATGTTGAAAATTATACATGTTTTGGAAAATATTTCAGGATTTCAGTATAGCAAATGTAGCTGTATTAAATAAGAGTTTGACATGGAGGAGAAAATACACTCCAAAGTTGTGTAAGTTTCTTTTTAAGAAAAGAAACATCCTCCAACCATTGTACATTCACAGAATGTTGACTTTTTATCCAAATAAAGAAAAAAGATAAAAAATTATCTTGAATAATTTTCAGTTTCATTCAGTCACTGTCATCTTCTTGTTTCAGACCACCTCCTTGCTCAGTATTGCCTTCTCCATCACTTTCCTTGTCCCAGTCTTTCATAGATGCTCCCATCATGAAGTCATCACGCAGTATATTCCATTCTGGTCCCTCTTCAGACTTCACTTCACCCTGTATGTTTGAGGGGAGGGTAAGGAAGAGAAGATGAGATGAATGTGAAAGAGGAGCAGGAAAAGATGGAAGTCCTTCAGCCAACCAAAATAACACCTCACGCACCATTTGCACTGAAAGACATCCCAAAGGCCAGCTCTTCATGCAAATGGTATACAAATATGAAAGACAATCATACACGACCTGATACTGGTAAGGAAACTTGTTTTAACCAACCAATAAAAGAAATAAGGAAACAAATCAATTATTCATTGTGGACGAAACAGTCAACCCTGGGCATAGTTTCCTTTATTAAAATCTTTCTTGGCAATCAAAATGGATTCATGATATCATTTATTAACCCCCAGGTGCTGCTTCATTAGAACACTTCTTGGCACATTTCTAAAACACAAATATGGATTTAATAAAGGCTTAAAAAAAACAAATTTAATATTGAACATATTCAGTGATACATGAACCAAATCTCCTTTATGTGGATTATTACCTCACTACCTGGGCTTGTCATATGGTGCAAAGCTGCCTCTAAGAAACTGAAAGTTGATCTACAGTCAGCAAGCCAACAACACCTTATTCCAAGTTTCCTACTTCTTCAAAGTGGATAAACTGAGGCCACAATACACGGACTGGTGAACAGTTAAGTGACAGGAGCCTTAGTTTTAGGTTAGCACTGAAAACATTGCTAGGTTGCAGTTCTTCTAAGTGACAGCTCATACTTGGACAGTGCAACAGCTCCATCCTGTGGCAAAAGTTTTAAAGAACAATATGAAGCAAGTCTGACATTCCTACTGATACTAAAAACTGTTAAATGTGCTGAAGAAGGATTTCAATAGTTTGAGCCTCTGCAGCAAAACACTTCTGAGGAACAATACAGCTCAGTGTCCAACATGCAATCAAAAAATTATTGTACCAAAGAGGAATCAGGGGAACTGAAAACAACTTACTTTTGAAGGGTCTTTAAAACATGTAACTCACTGTTCTTCCCACTCCCCTGCTTAAAAGCATAGGTAGGCCTCAACTGGTTCACACTAGTGTAAGTAACTGCCACCTCCTGATGCTGTATAGCAGATTAGGATTACATGTTACAGCATCCTCTGTGGATGTGGTTTTGCCTACTAGATGCAAAACCCATAGTAAACGTATGATCGCTGCAGACATTTGTTCATGCCTCTTCTTTGCAGTGCATCTCTAAACTCCTAGGCATACACACTGTGTAGAACCACTGCATCCTTAAGCTAATGCTCACACCACTTCTGAGAGAGAGCAGCATAAACAATTTAACAGCAAGAGAAATTAGGAATAGAGAATGCAGATCAATGTTAATCTAACACATCACACCAAGAGAGGCTCTTTGAGTGTAAAAAGTCTGCCAAACAAGACATATATTTGTAATGGGTAACCAAAATAGAAATGTTTATAAATGCGACTTGTTCAGCAGTTTTTGAAAGGTTACCTTCACAAAAATAGCATTACAAATCTTAACACCTTCCTCCCCAAAAGGAATCTCCCAGGGACCAGTTGGGGGGGGAAAAAAAAAAAAAAGAGAAACACTACAGTACTACAGCTATTCATCAGGATGCATGCACCTTTTTTTTCCCCCCTATTTTATTTTTTGTCTTCACAGCTGCTCTCATAATGCCTACTCCTAAGGGTAACTCTCCCACCTCTAGCAGCAGTGGAGAAAACAACAATCCCCTTTTCCCCCAGGGGAGTGACTTCTATCTTCTTTCACTCTTGCAGAAATTCACATAAATGGAGTATCTAGTAAAGCCTGAAATCATCTCAGGCAGGGTGATCAATTAACTGGAATTAAGAGTGTTACAGACTGGGTAGGTCCATATGCAGACCTTAAGATATTCTTGTGGTAATAACGCATGTCAGTGCCAACTCTGCTATTCTGTTGTTGGACACAAGGAGTTGAAAGCTTTTTTTTTTTTTCTTAAAACCAGATTCCAGTTGTTCTATATGTCCGTCTTTACAGAGTAGAGAAAGGTCCCAGAGTAGGGAAAGGTCAGAATGACTACAAAAAGCACTTTTTAAAAAAAATAAATCCCAGAACTTTTAGAAATAATCACTGCTTGAACGTGCCACAGAGTAAAACTTGAATTACCCAAATAGAAAAATCCCATTTTCCTTACAAAATCCACTTTTTCCAATAATAATAAAACCAACAGAGATGCCATTTCTTTTTCCACACGCGCATAACAAACGTTATTGTCAGCAATGATGGCGTAAGGCTGCTCAGGCTTTGACAAGCCTCATTCTCAAATTCATCACAATCCACTATTCAGCAAGCGAACAACAGGACAAAAGCAGGACCTCAACAAAAAAGGGATGCTGATCCTCCACAGAATTACCCACTATGTAAGGAGACACAAAGGTTTGAATAGAGATTTATACAAGTGCTAAGACGACAGACAGAGGTAGCATGTCCATGCCTGAAAGATGAAGATTAAATACTTGAAAGCAAATATTTTATCAGTTTTAAGCATGCTCCCAAGTGAAGAAAACACTGCATTTGGTATCTTCATTCCTAAGTCATTTACTGCTCTGTTTTTCCCATCACAGCTACCCCAATCTATTCTATCACAAAAAAATTCCCGGAGTCTTAAGAAAATATGCAGCAAGACTATCTGTATAATTAACAATTAGTTCAGCTGTAATATTGCCTCCCCCATTGTTTTATATAAGAATGTTAATGTACTTGGGCTTTCAATGCCATAATCTAGTTTAATCTAAATAAAGCAAAAGTGATTCTTGGCACTTGGAAAAATAAACCAGTCTTCATTCTATACAACTGCCTTTGAACTCCCAGTCAGCTGTTCATCCACCTCTCCCACATTCCACGACATCACTGAAGTTCCCTTTGAACATCCCCACATGCAAACAAAACAGGCTATATAAACATAAGCGTGTAATGCTACACGAAGTGGTAAGGCAAGGAGCGAACAATTGTTTTTTGTTATCCCTCCCCCCGCCTTTTATACACACTTTTGTATAGGTTTGTTCTTTGCCTGAAGGTGTGGTAACCTGTTTTAGAAAGGTCTGAGAGGCAGCGACCAGCAAAATGTCTCAGGAGTCACCGGTACGTGGTGTTATCACTGCAATATGACAGACCAAAACCCAAAGCTGTAGTTACCATAGTGCAGCTGGCCCATTTGCTGGGAAAGCTGGATAGCCCAGTTGAAGAGATCATACAAATACCACAAACTGGTGGTTTGACGTGTCACCTAAGCTATCAGAGCATTAGCTCAAGTCTGACGCAAGTACCTCTGTAATGGGGAGATACTTCCCAAACTAATTCTGGTTTGAAGACATTCTCTAAAATCTGCACCAGGACAAGACGAGCAGAAATTCTTAGCTAAGTCCTAGTAAAACCAATCAACAAACAAAGCTTATTTCCGTCATCTAGAACAAGCAGACATCACTTGCAGAATCTGGGCTGGAATTGACTCCTGGATGCTTTTGGAGCAATTTTTCTGTGGTCTTGCAGTGCAAGCAGCAGAAGGGGACTTACCACTGCACACCAGCTGCTTCAGTCTGTAAACGAGTGCCTTAGCCCAGAGCCTACTTCGTTTGAAAGCACGAGAGAATTAAGTTCAGTCTAAGTCACAGGACATTCTCATTTTTAGCTGTTGTCTTACTGGGATAACACTAGTCTCAAACTGGAGCAGGAAAGTTTTCCAGAGCTTTTCAGAGCCTTACTCATAGGCTGATAAAAGTCCTGTAATGCTTATTGGTGACAGTGTTAAAGTATATGTCCTGAAAACAGAATGCACAGATTAGACTTCACTCTGCTTTCTACTAGCTTGTGGATCTTGAACATACCTCAGTTTCTGCACCTGCATGACAGCAAAAGTATCTGCATGACTGTAGAGATTCCCTTATGGTCTGGATTCCCCTATTGTCCAGAAGACAACAGCTGCAGAATATTAACAAGTTAACATTTTTCAAATGTAAGAATTACAATCAGCGCATTGGGCTCCCACGCCTTTGCTCCGTGAACAAGATGAAATGCCAGAGCTTGCAGGGGCATCTCTCTTTACAATCACATACAATAAATGTTTATTTGTACCTGTCAGGGAAGGAATTTCTAACATAAATATCTTTAAAGCAACAATTTTAAGCTCTGAGAAAACAATTCTAACATGCCTAATTAATTTGAGCTGCCTCCCCAGGTTCCTCTATTTTGCTCAACACAGACATCCAAGAACTCGAAATACAGGGAGGCTTTTGTCACAACCAAGAAGTTAGAAGTGTAACTGCCAAAACGCATTCTCACGTTAAGTCTGACAATTATTCTCCCTGCCAACCTGCATCTTTCTCCAAATGACTGCTGCTATGCTGTTCCTCATCCCCACGCAAGTTAACTGAAGCCTAACTCAAAAACACAGCATGTACCAGAGGTGTCTCCATTTAAAAAAAGAAAAGCAACAAAACAAACAAAACAACAAAAACATACACGCAAAAAAAAAACAACACACACAAGAAGAGACAAACCTTGGAGTGGGAAGACAAAGAACACCAACAAAATCATTACTCCTAAATTTATTTTCAGGAATATCCAACCTCATAGGCTAAGAACAGTAAGTTTCCTCTCAGCTACGAGTAAATAAAACTGTAGCCTAAGAATCTGAGAGAGCAATATAAGCAAACCCCCAAATTTAATGATTTTTAACAGACAAATGAAACAAAACAAAAAAAAACAACACACCTTATGTTTAAAGCAGAACTGTTGATCAACTTATTTCAGACACAGTGAGATCTTCACTATAGGAAAAGTTCCTACATGCGTCTGATCCCAAACAGACCAAAAAACCCACAGATCTGGAAACTGGGACTACATGCTGTACCTGTTACTGGCCCAAACTTATAAGCTGAAGTCTCACAAAATTCGCTTTGACTTTGGAAAGCATTTTTGAGCTTGCAGAGCATGCAATACGCACAACAGAAGTCTATTCTGCTGCAGAGTAATGCTACACAAACATTTATTCCTTAAGGCGAGTGTCATTCAACAACCATTTATACTCTCTCTTAATGTGAAATTAGAGTGACTGAACTAAATTGCCTTTGTATATTTGAAGTGACACTATACCGTAGATACCAAGCATGGTATGGGACATTTATTCAAACCACACTAGGATTTGTATTTGCATTGCTAGTAAACAAATACAAGAGTGATTTTTTTTTCCAGTATGTTTTGAATCTCGTTGTTTCTGTTCAAACTTCTCTGTAAGTAAAGCACTGGAATTATTACTACAAGGCAATGGAAGCACAACAAATACTGATTTTCATTTTGAGCACAGCCAGAAGACCACCCACAGCTTAATGACCTGCATGAGGAATCTCCCCATTCTCACATCGTCCTCTAGGGTTTACTGCAATGGGGGAGGATGTGTGAATGAGAAGGAACGCTTTGGGTTGGCATGCAGAGGCTTAAACATGCTTCAACCTTAGAGCAGTCAGAAATGTATTACAGAAATCTAAAAACAAGCATTTATCTGGACTTAAATAAAGAGGAAAAATCATTACCATCATTATTAAATGCGTAATTGAAAAAAAGAATCACAGGAGTTTGAAAGAACAGATTTCTTCAACCTCAGCTCATCAGAAACCTCATGAATCAGTATTTCTGTCAGAAAAAGCAAAAATATTTAAAGAATTCAAGTGTAACACAGAGCTCTTCTGCATACAGGAAGCTCTGGAGCTCTTCAGCACTTGCTGGGCTCCTGTTCTCATGGCAGTCATCTCAGAAATCCCTTCGCCGCACAAGGAATTGTACCACTTGCTGCTGCAAGATTATGCCCGACCATACTACTATTCTCCTCGTATATTTTAAAGTGTCATGTTTGTTTTTTGTCCTCCTGTAACAAAAACTACTTCATTATCCTCAGCTATTTGCTTTTACCTTCATACCTGCAATGCCCACTTACCAGCTTTTATACCACCGCCAGTGAAATTACTGCCTAGCATACTGGTCACTACTATCGCAGCATTCACCTGTTATTCCTACCTTTTCTCTATCTGTCAGTCTCCATAGAGCTTTCACATTTCATCTACTTGAACAATAGGATCCGTAAAGCAAAGACTGCACAGCACCTAGATCCATAAATTCCTGACAAAGATCCAATGAGTTGTATGGTTGAAAACAGCATACGATCAAGACTGTTGCATTTAAAGCCTCATGTTATGTTATACTTTCAATACCATAATCAGCTATATAAATTCTTGTCTGATAAGTGACGTACTGGAATCATAAAGCATTTTGTTCATAAGACATCTACGGTTTGACATATAAGATTTAAGGTAGCTGCATTGCTTCATTGAGAATCTTCATTCTGTCTCACAAAAGATCATGCTGCTCATCAGTAAGACTAGGTAGGTCTCTGTGCTAGCTAAGCCTGAGCTTCCAGGAACCACAGCCAGCAAAATAATGTTCACTGTGTACCAAAAAACATTGGCTAATTACCAAGAGCAAACTTAGATGGACTCCTCCTTACCAACTTCTATTGATATTCCTAAAAAGGAAAATAATGAACCAAGAGTTTTTCTGTTTGGATGTGATTCAAACAAAGGAAGAAAGAACTTTTCCAGATAATTAGTATTTCAGCCCAGAAAAAAATCCCACACAACAAGGGATAGAAGAAGCTGGTGCTACATTTTTTAATATGTATTTGGTGCAGTAATTGAAGACATGACAGAGTTTAAGGATCAGCTCTCACCCTAAACATTCCCCAGATCCAAAATATCCTTCTTGCAAGGTGCACAGTTTCTTAACCTTTACATTGTACCTAGAAAATATGTAACTACCGTAGAAGCACCTGGAAAAAAATATCAGTTTAAGACTAAGGCCTTCTATCCACTATCCCTCAGAAGTCCAGTAATAATGTCTTACAACAACCTACTTCAGACAAGTATTTTCAAGTCACAACAGATTTTTTCACATTACTCATTTATGAAAGATACTTAGGCACTGTCCCAGATGGGTATCTAAGACCTTCTGCATGCTTTTAATAAAAAAGTTTGCCTGCTAGCACAGTAAGGAAGCATGAAGGCCAGCAGTTGTCTGGAGTACTTTTGATGCTTTCTTTTTTTTTTTTTTAAAGAATAAATTAGCAGCCTGCAGATTTTTTAATAATCTGAACGTGATACCAATTATTTCCTATAAATGATGCTGAAATCATCCACTGTTTTCCATTATGTTTCAGCAAGAGGCATAGCAAAGCAAGCCCCAAAAGGTTATCTCAAACAACGAAGACCATAGTAATAACCAAGTCCTTTACCTCCAGCACTTAAGAAATCATCTCAAAGTACAGCTGATTAGGAAGCAGAGCTAATAAAAAGCCTCCTTTTTCTGACTCAGGATTTCCAGTTACATTTGAGTCCTGAAACAAGTATAGCTATCCAAAACCTAGGAGGAAGGAAGAGGAGAAAAAAATACATCTAGCTTGTGCATATTTTTATTACTAAATATGAAATACTGGAGTTTTTATGACCACTAAGCAGCTTGTCTGGCTAAACGCCCCTGTGCTCATTGCCCCTACTTTTACTTAAATGGCATTTGCAATATAAACTATATGCCTGCAAATCCAAGTTTCTTTGAGTTTACTTTGCTGCAGTTTCCCACACACCGTCATAAGCAAGCAGCAAATTCATTAACAGACCATACACCCTGACACTCCCAGGCTGCTTTTTAGAAGTTAAAACCTGAGAGTGAATAAATAAACTGCCTGTGATCCCAATCCCTTATCTTAGCCATCTGGCTATCCTTTCTCCTCATTTCCAATCCTTCCTTCTACATTTCTGCATATGCTTTCACAATGACTGCATATTGAGAAGTAATGAAAGAGGCCACAAAGAGAAGAACATCATCCAGGGTTTGGCAACAAAGTCAAAAAAGGTCAGATCTTTCCAAGAAGACAGCTTTAGTATTATTTGTAATAGCAGGTTAAAAAAATATTATATATATCTTTCCCAAGTTTCCAGTGAATTTCAGAAACAGTCATTAAAAACTCGCCAGATTATCCAAAAGAAAATAAATAAATAAATAAATATACACAGACTGAATTGAGCAACCCTCTAACTATTGGAAGCTGTAAGCAGTTTGACCCATCACTCCTGAACTCTACCAAGATAAACAGAAGAGTAGGTGTGCACAGTGGTCATTTATAATACACATCTCACATCTGCTAGTTCAACACTTAGGAAATAGGAACATTTTATACCTTAATAAAACTTCAAAGTAAAGCAATCAATTTTTCAAGATAATATGCAATAGAAAGTGCTTAGATGAGGGGAAAAAAGCTGGTTCAGAGAGACAAGTCCCACCCAGTATTTGTTACTTTCAGAGAACTTTTTCTATAAACTCTGTGGAACAGTCAGATTTATTTTCTCTAATTACATTACCCTACCTATAAGAGTTATGAACAAAGCCAAAAGTGGACAGCTGCTTTTATAAGGCTTCCAACTCGATTTACCAGATAAAACTGGATATATTTTTTAAAGTTGTTTTTTCATTAAATCAGGGCTGTGTCCACAGTCACAACTTCGTGAGATCTGCTGAGGTTGGTTTTGAAGTCAAAAACTATAAATTTGGTAGGGGTGCAGGCAGTGGTTAGGAAGTACTCTTTAGCAACCAGGGAGCAGCTGTTTGACAGTTACAGCATTTTCCGAATAAAAAGCTGAAAGAATTGTAATTTGGAAGAAGTGATAGGTCCCCAAAAGAATAATGACCTGAAGCATTTTAAAAAAGTTTTCTGCCATTGTTGCAGGGAAAAAAATGCATAAATTAATAAATAAATAAATAATGAAAAGATTTCCCCTGGCTCTGACACAATGCACTTTTACAACTTCAGTCAAAGAAGTCACAGATTACACTGAAGACAACTCTCCTTTTAAAATAATTCTGCAAATCATAGTTTTACACTTCAGTAAAGCAATTCTATAATAGGATTTGACATTTTGGATGTCTGTGCTTTGTATACTTACAGAAAGATCAGAAGATGATGTACACCACAAGTTTGTGGTTATTTTAGACACAGTTTTACTGAAAACCAGCTTGGCAACATTGTCTGGGAAAACAGAACAACACCATAGTCCCCTGTGCATTAATAACCAAATAGCAAGGCAAGTTACTCTCAAATATTACAGATGGAGCCGTTTGAATATTGCATCACATTTCAATTGTTAGTCCCTGTTTAAATTCACTTAAACCGCATTAGGCTGAAGTTTTCCATTGCAGTCACCTGCCTCAGGCCGAAGGTTTTTGCAACGTTTCAACTAAATCACCTCAACTCTTTCCAAGGCAAGATGAACTTAAAACATTTTGTCTACTCTAAGGGAGAAGGATTTCCTACATGCATTCGCTAATACCTTGTTATGCATTTTCTTGAACTTACAAATCATTTAATGACTATTTTGGAGCTGGGAATGTCTTTTGCTATCTCCATGCACACCTTCCAAGGTGTGGCCAAGTTTTAAACACCTGGGGGACCAGCCTTCCCAAACCTGAGGTCATCACCTCGGTTGATATGACAGACTTTTAGTAGCCAAATTCTCCTGAAATAACCGTCCTCACTGACCACATGCTATCTGCATCTTTGAAGACCACATGTGAATCACAATAAGAAAGAGAGAACCGGTCCTCCTGTGCAAGCAGTTGCCAGGGCTGCTTTAGCATTAGGAACCAGAGTATAGAACTGTGTGCTTGGCCCTGAAGTGCAGAGGGAAAGAACCTCCTGGGAACATAAAACAAAGAGGATTAAAAAAAAAAAGAAAAAAGAAAAGAAGAGGTTGGTGAAAGCAGACTGTGCAAATCACAGCCTTTTTTCCTTCCTGACTTCTAGTCAAGTACAACAGGAAAAGAAAACAGGCCCTAGGAGATACAAAAGGAGAGTAGAAAGGGAAACCTGAAGGCAAAAACACAGGAAAAAGGGTGAACCTAGTGACATAAAGCCATCATATCAATTTTAACTCTCTTACCTGAAAGTGAACTCACAGCATTAGATTCCTGACATCTATTAAATACTTATAAAAATACTGGCAAAGACCTACATTCCCATGTTAACAGAAATAGATGTATGCCGTTAGACAGAAAACTGAACTTGTAAATTTTCAACAACCAACCCTGCTGATGACCCAAAAACGGTAAGTCAATACATCTTCCTGTAAACAGATTGAAAGTAAAAACGTCAAACAACTTCTAACACTGCAGAATAATCCTTTATCTTAGAGAAGATAAGGTAATTAGAATATAGCACAGTGGTGGCAGGCTGTGCTATATTTATCCATAAAGATGTAAAATAGAATAAAGAGTGTAGGTAGTTCATCAGCAAATATTGGTAATAAAAACAAACTCCAAACATAGGTGGCTTTCAAGAAAGTACACACACGTGAAAGACAGATGCAAATGCACGATTTATAACTAAATACAAATTCAAGTTACTGTGAATGTAATGGGAAGACATTAAAAGTAGGAGAACAACTTTACTTTGGCTGCATGTGAACTAAATTAATACTTGGCTGCCCCCCCAAATCTGCTGGAACACAGGCATGCATCGTTACTCCTTCAATTAGTTCTGTGAAGACAGAATACAACAGTCACAATAATAAACCTCTCCTACTCTGGAATGTCATTATCACTTAAAATTTTCTTTTTAAGTTTAAAAGAGGTGCTGATGCACCTTACCAAATTCCTCGAAGATGGGGGTGCTTTCATCAACACATTTTGGAAATAGGAGCACAAATGACAAACAAAAAGTTAAGAGAGCTTCTCTTGCTTCTGCTGAAATCATAGAATGAATAACCTTGCTGTGACTGACATGCTGCAAGGGAGAAGGGCTGAGACTGCTCTGGAAATGCTAATTCTGAAGTTCTTTGCTTTCTTACAATTAAGATTTCAGAATTCTAATTCGCTGTACCTGCGAGCATTCCTGTATAGATTTAAGGGATCAGAAACTTCATTCAACCTTGGAAGCAAAGGTACTTCCCTAAGCCAATGATCTTAACTGCACCCAGAAAATTGCTACGGACGCCTAAAGCTAGAAATAGACCTGAAGTCTATTCTAATTCAGTGGAGTCTTAGACTTTAATTGGAGCACCTGGTTGCACGAAAACCAGAGTAGGTTACATGTATTAAGATAATCTGCAAATAATAGACACAAGCATTGAAACTGGCCTCTCAACAACTACATGCTGAAATATATACTTGAAACTTAGCACAATTAAAAATTTAACTTGGAAAAAATAACAAACTCCCTATTTATGAAATCTTTTCCAGAAAAAGGTGCTAAGAATAGGACATGTTTTCCCAGTAAGGATTCAGTTCAGGCTACAATCTACTATCGTTCCCTTGCAGACCAACAGTTGCCCTAAATCCCAGGCCAGGTCAGATTAACAACTTGCAGCCTATGGAAGAGAAATTAAAATACCTGGAGGCTTTAGAAGAATGAAGTGTACTTGACAAAAATATCACCTATGTTAGACACTGTGACATGGGCATACCTCTGAAAGGAACTTAACTCTCTAGGAATAGCATAAAGAATCTTTTGACATCACTGTCTACTTCTATATTTGCTCTACAAACATAAAGATGACTTCAGCCTCTACGTCCAGAAAGACAGCTGATATGTAGTACTATTAAAAAAAAAAAACAATCAACAAACAAGTAAAATGTAGATTATTAACATTTCTTCAGGTTTCTTAAAGGTGGGAAAGAGCCAAGATCTAAGCAATAAATACTGAAATGAAAACATGCTCTGTAAAGATTGCATTGAGCGAGAATGGAAAGCCCTTGTATCTGCCGATAAATGCTTCCAAAAAAACCCACACCCAAGCAAAAAAAAAACAGTGAGGCTTTTTTTTCCCCCCCATTATTCATTCTTATCCCACAACACAAAGCTTTCAGATAAGGTAGGGGGAGGGATATTACATGACCTTACCCAGAGGCAAGCATCTTGTACAGTACCTTGGAAAAAAAAACAGGGAAAAACATTACACAAGTCAGCTGGCTCAGCAAGGATTAAGAAATACCTTGATAAACAGTTAGTGATATGAAAGGCAAAGTTTTTGGCTCCAGCTCAGAAGAGTAATTACTCCCATCTGGGCACACAAAACGTGAAAAGGGGCTACAGTCTCAAATGGCACGAGAAATTTTTTCACAGCCTGACAGTCTTTCACAGCTGCATTGGGTGGGTACACCAAGTAGTGTTTAAGCTAATGGCTAAACGTTTGAGACTATAAACAACAACACTAAGCTCTGGCAGACTTACAGGTTACCTGTTCTTCCCATGAAGGCACGAAACTGATGGAAAAAGAACATACTTTTAAAAGAATTTGTGCCACAGCAAAATCCGACCACTACAGATGGGCCTTTATAGAACTTTTAATTTCTTTTTCTCATGCATACCTATACTTGAGTAAATAATCAACCACAACAGAGCTTTGTAAGGGATATCTTCGGCAATCCCTAACATTTCGAAGGAGCCAAACTCTCAAAACCACGACAGCAAATCTATCACTCAAAAACCACTGTAGAGTAGGAAGACTAAGTATTTGCCCATTCTCACAAATATAGTCAAATCTCCTTTCATAGTACCAGGTGCGGGTAAAGAAAGCTTTGCTTTCACTGGGAAAGCTTTATTCTGCTATTTTTCTTGCTAACTGCTTGTTTTATGTGGGTGGGGTAGTGTTTTTATTGTTCTGGACTGTTTTTTTAATTGATGGCATAAAGCCTGGAGTTTGGGATTGGCATCCCTTCCATTGTTTATGTCGAAATAAATATATTCCCCTCTCTTTTTCAAAAATGAAATACACACCATACTCTCAATTGCTACAAACAAAGCAGGCTACTACAAAACAGAAAACAAACAACCTCCACCACCAGACCAAACAAACAAGAGCTTTCAGATGGCATAAAAATCTACCAGGCTTGCGCTCTAAGGAATTCACTGTCTCAAAGTCTCATTCCTGCCTACTGCTCTCTGAAATACCCTCAAAAGACCAAGAAGCAAAGATACAACTATGGAAGCCAGCAGTGTTGTGCAGTGGCAGAATGTCTGTACAATTCTCAGAAGGAGAGACTAAAGATCAGAATTTGGCTTCAACAACTAAGAATATGGGAGTATAATGAACAGGTAAGATATATTCACAAGAGAAGGCAGATTAAAAAAACAAAACTCTTTTTCAAACTGTTCTTAAAGAGCTTGGTACACTGCTGAATGGAGAGTCACTGAAGGAACACAACACTGCAGGAAACGTGGAGACAGTCTATCCATGTAGACATGAATATTAAAAAACCACCACCAACAATAACAACTAAACAAATAAACCAACCCAGAAGCATGGCCTTAAGTTCATGATGAAAAACTCCCAAATCTGAAGATTTTGTTCACAAGCAATATGAAAGCAGCACCTATCCATGCTCAAAAATGACACTAGCCAGCCAGCATCTAAAGCATTATTTCTCCAGAACACTTTAATGGAAAAATGCTATTACTGATACTGCCAAAATAAGACACTTCTATGGTAAAAAAGCATCTGCAATGTTTTCTGCCCTAGTAATTCAAAAATTGCCCTTCTACAATCTGACACACAAAAAAATCCGTTTTTGCTCAGCTGTTGATTCATTGTCAGTCTGCCATGTTTTTGCAGCTGATATATAATTCCCATGACTGTTAATGATAATCCTGACCAGTCCTTAATATCAGCAATAGTAGTAGGCACTGCTATTACTCTGACATTCTGCTGTTCCAGGGAATAAAAAAACAACACTCCCCCGCCCCCCCCCCCGCTCCCTAAAAAAAAAAAAAACACACATGCACACATCCCCACCCAAACAAGCAAGCTGGAATTATTTAAGGAGAAATAAAGCGTCAGCACCAAGCTAAATTGTTCTCATTATCCAAGGAATTAAAAAAAAAAACCTTTAGTATTACACTTGCATGAAAATTCTATGAACTCTTCATGCCAGGCAGCGTTTCATCATGCTCCCCAAGTGCACACAAACAAAAAACATATGAAAAACTGTTGTCTCCCAACTGATTAAAGTATTTCTTTCTGGCACCAAAAAGCACTTAGTTAACTGGTGTAAGTCTGGGCCAACAGAAGTATTCCACCCATTACCAAGCACAAAGTTCAAACCTGAATGCAAATGCGTGTCAAAAACATGCAGCTTCTGAAATACAAGAGAGTATGTCTGAGCAACCTGTTTTTAACCCTGAGCTACTCAGTGAATCAAAAGGACTGATAAAGAGTTGGACAAGTCCAAATAAACTGTATCCTTCTCGGCTATGTTTGGAAAAATGTAAGATGTGCTAAAACACTTCTTTCCAAAACACTGTATCAGCAATAAAGCCCCAACAGCCCCAACACACAACTTGAAAGAGAAAAGCTTACATATAAGATTTAATGTCTCACTTTCTTCCTGTCACAGTATTCACTTGTACAGCAAAGCCGCAAAGTTGCGGAGCATAATCATCCCGCACAACTGAGTCTGAAATGCCTGAAACTGTGTGTACCCACAAAGAGTACTGTCCAATACACCATGTAGGATGAATAGACACCATACCTTTAACAATTTTAAAGAACTCATAACTATTATTTCCCAAACTTCAAAGGTCTCGACCCATTACAATCTTACAGTTTGTTTCATGATGCGCAAAACCCAAGATAAAGTCTATTATTATTATTATAAACACAGCTAAAATAAGTAGTTTGTACACAAGGCTTGATGCCGTATCAGGAAAGCTTGCAGGGTTTTGTACCTTGCTGCCCAAAAGTTTCCTTTCTAAATAGTCTTCAAAAAAAAAAAGAAAAAGCAGGCACTTGGATGACAGCTGTTCTGAAGTGCAGGCACATTAGCAGACAAAAATTACACTGAGAAGCTATCTTGTAAGCAGTATTCTACCCAGGTGAAGCCTACCTGTTTACTTTTTGTGCCCTTCCCAGGATTCTGCTTTCCTTTAACACCTTCCATGCCTCTTAAAACATCGATGAAATCTTTCTTTGAAACAGATGACAGCAGTTTAGCACGTCGCCTCTCAGAGCTCCCAACTTTCTTCACTTTCTCATCAACGTTCTTTTGGTGAATCCTGACAGCATTGAATAACTGTACAACACCTCTAAGATGGAAGGCAAGGGAAAGGAGGTGAACAACAAAACAGAAACAGCTTTTTAACTCAAGTTGCCTTTGCAGATAAGAACCTTCTATCAAAACAACCAATCAGCACAGATGCCAGATGGCTTCTAGTTACTAAAAATGAGTACTTAGAACCTCAATTCAATTAAGATGTAACATTTACTACAATACAAGAGGCTTTCAATTTTCTACCTTCCTTCACACTTACTGCTAGGAGCCAGTAACAAAAATCTACAAATAACCATTCAGACCCCAAAACAAGCATGGCGCATTGCGCTGAGATCAATATAAAAGCATGTTTCATCTTCAGATTCATCCTACAGTTCTTCATCCTTCATCTTCAGTTTCATCCTACAACCAGCTATTAAATTCCTCTGACAAGATCTTAAGAGCAGCTGAGGCTGCAGTACAAGGCAGAGGAATGAGACCGGTAAGGAGAAAAACACATACAGAGAGTATCAACAAGGAGCTCGACTAGTTCTGTGGCAGTGAACTACAATAATGCAAAACAGGCAACCGAACCTAGCAGCCACGTATCTGGTGAATCCTCTGTGGAGAAAGAAGAAACAGAATAGCAGAAATAACTGTTCTGCATTTTTAAAGCATTTTGCTAATTTAAACAAAATGAAGGGGTCTAGTAAAGCACTTCTGTTAAGCAAACATTACATTCTTGTCTAAATTTGTATGCTTTTGCAAACCTTCTGAAATCTTTTGCTGAACTTGATACTGTACAATGCAGACCTGTACATAAATCACTTGGCTCCTGCTAGTCATTTCTTAAGAGTTCAATCTGATTGGAAACAGATTATCTGCACAGGCTTTTTCTTCTCTTTTTCCTCCCTTTAAGATATATGTGTATTTCAGGAAAGCTTTCAAAATGCTCTTACCTTGTGGCAATTCTCTGAAGATTTCTCTCTCTGTCTCTGTCTTTGACAACATCTGGCTTCACTCGGCACATCATTTCCCACTCCCGCTTTTTATCGAGCTGCATTATAAATATTTTTACATGAAGTAAGTGGCATTGAGCATCTGAGAATGCAGCATACTCTGATACAATATGCAGCAAGAGGAGATAAAAGATGATAAATTGACAAAGCTCAGTTTGGCTGAGGGTAAGGGGAACTCCAATACAGCGCTGGACACCAGGTCTGAGGCAAGTCTCTTGCACTGATGCCTTCACACTGACTGCTACAGACAAGGAAATGATTCAAAGACAGTTTTCAACTCCAATACTTCACAAGCTGATCAGAGAGAAACTTATAAATAATAAATTTCTGGGCATGTCAAGACAAGCATGTTGCATTTTGGGCCTTGGGAATTTGACTTCCTCTGCTGAGTTAATCACAGTGCAGCTTTTGTGACTGACAGCGGTGCATAGCAAAAACTACAATGAGCAGAACTCAAACACCAAAGAGTACCAAGCGCCCACTGGAGAAGAACTGCTGTATACAACACTGATTTTTGTCTTTTTTTTGAGGCTCACTGTTTCCAAATCCCAAACTGATCAACTTTTAAATTATCAGGGGCCACACACCACCAATAGCAGAATGCTATTATTTCCGCAGCTCCTGCACCAGGAGTAAGGTAACATTTTTAAGCCCCTTCAACAATCTAACAGTTCTTAGTCCTGGTGATGCTGCATTAAGTCTGTTTTATGCAAGAAGTTTTTCATGGAATTTCAAAGTCCTTATCTTTATGATCCCAGGCAGACTATTATGAATTCATCAGTTTATGACCATGTTTTGGCCTTTGATCAAAAGAAGTGCCCTGATCTACCTTCCACCAGCAAGAAATTAATAAAAGGCAAACTGCCCTGAAATTTTTCTAAGGGGGAACAGGTCAGTTTAGAGACCTGCAGCCCACCTCTGCTTTACAGTACTGCCACATATTTATTGTATGAGAACAGGTATTTAGGACAGTTAGAACTGAGGAGATACCTTTACCAAAGCTCTTTTAAAAAGGCAGGCTGTGGCGTAACCACAGAATGTACCAGACTATCAGGTGGACACCGGGATTTCCCAATAGCACAGAACTAGAAAGATGAGACATCAAAACTATTACTATATTTTTCAGCTTGAAGGTGAATCCATTTCATCCTGGAATTAAAGTTCCACCAAAAAAGGCAAACAAACAAAAATAACATTCACAAAAAAAACCAAACCAAACAAACAAAAACACTAATTGCCAACAGTTTTGCTTTCTTTATAACAGTTTCAGGATTGTGAATAATTCAGGGCACAGATGTCATCACAGAAAATTCCTACCATGAAAAATCAAGGAGAGCAAACCAATCCACACGCACGTCATGGATTGCTGCAATCTCAACCATGAGGCCTTGATTTTGGAAGTCACAGCAGAATTTGGATGACCACAGTTTTCTGTCCTTTGTCATTCTCACCTTCTATGACAGAGCTAGAACTACTTGCATTCCTAATGCCAACAAAAGGAGTTATATCCCAGATCAATAACAGTAAATAGAAATCTGAGCTTAAGGATGGTTCTTTCATCCTGTCAACAACAAAAACACCTCAAGCTGACTGACACCAAAAACTCTGCCGCCAAAGATCAGCCTGTCCAATGGCCCAGAAAAAAACAGTAACGTAAGAAACCCTAGAGCAGGACTGCCTAGAAGATCAAGAAATTGAAGCTACTTGAGGTCACAGTGGAGTAGAGATTCCAAAACTGAGAACAGGCTCATAGTGCTGTCCCAAATCCCTGCTTAGAGGATCTTGCCGCATCCCCACCTGACTGATTGTACAATGAAATGCTGAGTCTTTTTCTCACCTTCCTCCTCTTCTCCAGCCTCTCTTGTTTTTCCTTTTCTCTCTCCTTCTCCAGTTTTTTACTCTTGGCCAAGATGATGGACTTATTTTGTGGTATCTTTTTGTTGAGCACTTTTGCCATGGCATCTGCCCAGCCTGCACCCGGGCCAGGTTTGGAGTTTGTTGCCTCTTCAGCCACATTGTCGAGGGCTGCCACTTCATCCTCATCATCTCCATCCAAGGCTTCACCTCCCGACGAGTAGCTGTCATCTGGAAGTCCTGAGCTTAACTCAGAACCTAGGGGTAGAAAAATGAAAAAGAAAAAGGCATCAACATTTCTGTTTCTAGTAAAGGCCCATCACAGGCTCAATTTGTTCCATATGCAAATGTTATTAAATTTCAGGGCCAGGTACTCCTTGCTTAAGATGCTGCTCTAGCAGGCCTGCACCATCATAATGAATGTATAAGCAAGTACCTACTGCTTGCTCCTCTCAGTGATGTTTTGAAGTAATTTTACTTAAACAGGTTAGCTAAGAGGCAAAAGATATCCCTGGAAATTTATTATTAGATGAAAAAAATATTTTGATGACTAGGTCTGGTAAATTTGGGGGGGAAAAGGGTATTTTTCAGTTAGGAAAATATAAGTTATATGTGTATATACACACGTATGTATGTATATACATGGATGTACATACTTGTATAAAAACTGCAACAGCGACATCTAGTGTTTAAATGCATGTAGCCAGATTAAATTGAAGGTGGGTATTTCTCACATGAAAGCAAAGTTTGCTCAAGAAAGTAGCACCATCAAAAACATGATTGCCTAGGCACAAACACAGAGGGGAGACTGTTTTGCAAAACAGAGAACCAAGACATTTGTCAGGTAGCTCAAAAAGTAACCAGAGGCACTGAGCTTCTCTGTTCCATTTTCTGTTTCTGTTCAATTTCTTCATACACAAACAAAATACCTTTAAATTCAAATTTGTTTACCTCATATCCCCATCAAAACAAAACAAAGTAACTGGAGTTAAAATACTGAAGTCTGGAATCCAGATACAGCATAAAACACAGCAAGGAAAGAAGAGCTACACAAACAAATATGAAGAATCTACTATTTCCCTCACTAGCCTGTTTGGTGGGTCAAGCAAGAAAAATAAAGTCCTCAACAGTGAGGACGGTTAACTAGAATGAAAGTGGCTGCAAGTCTGGGGTGTACCAAAATGCTTGGTCACTTAGGTCCACCCGTCTTATCAGGTAATCAAGCAGCAGAGGTGAGTGTCCTGCAACTATTAGCTCCCATTCCACTAACACTTGTGCCACTCAGAAGATTCAAATGAATTATGTTATACACAGCTTTCAAGGCTGCAAAGTCCATCAAGTGATGGATAGACAGTACAAGGCTGGGATAGATCGTACTAGGCTGGTTTCTGACATTCCCCCCCCCAGTCCCACCTGCAAGGGGACAACTCCCCACTGGTTCTGAGAGACCAGCCGACTGACTGCTCCTCACCTCCGAACACACCGCTGGCTGCCTTTCACCTATCTGCCTCTATCTCACTACTTCAGAAAGAATATTTTGAAATCATAACGTTATGTTCCACTGGAACAAGGGCTTTAACTTTGTAAGCATTACTACACCCCGTCAGTTACCTTGACAAGCCAAAACACTGAGAGAAAGAATTAAGGAGGTGCTGACAAGATCCATTTTCCATAACACTATACAGAGACAGCTTTTGATCATATTTATTTTTAATTCATTACTTATTTAAACATAAACATATACCCTGTGGTCAGACTAACTCATTAATTTGCATTCACCGTGTGTCTTCTTGAAATAGCAATAAAACAAGGTAGCAGCAACACAGTGCTGTTGACCAGTTTGAAACAGAGCCCACCTTCAGAGGCTAGAAAGGCATTTGGTCATCACAGAAAGCAGCAAGGTTTTATGTCTATACCACAGCCGTGGAAGAGAAATACTTACTGAACTCTTGTTTGTTACCTACGTGAATGTGATTTTTCACTACAATCAAGGTGAACGCTTTTTAGTGTTTTCTCTCACCCCACACAGGATGAATATTTTTTTCAGCACTCCTTACTACAAAATTTAAACTTTGAAGCAACAAATTTGTCCATCACACTCAGAAACTACTTAAAGCTACCGATGTGTATCTATATCCCGATTTCCAAATTAAAAAACAAAGCCACATTGTTGCACATGAAGTAGGTGCACAATCACATCCTGCTTCCTACATGTAAAACAACTCGTCAAGTTTTCAGCCCTAGGCCTTGTCCATGCTAGAATATTGCTATCTAGGATTGCAACAAGGATTTAATTCCTACTTACACCTCTTACACGTACCAAAACTAACAGCTACCAGAGGTCCAAACCTGAATTCCACGCACTGCTTAGAGCCAACTTCCACTGTTAACCGTAAAAAAATAGAATAGGTTTAAAAAAAGCAAAATTGCAAGACCATGTACTGATTTTCTTATATAAATGACATCCTTTGTTAATTAACTAGGAGAATACGCCAGATATCAAAATATTTTGCAAGACAATTGACACTTTGAACAATTACAGAAAGATAAACAAAGGCTTTAACAACCAGCCAGGATTGACAGTTTTTGAATACATCAAAGGATCTGTCTGTCAACAGCAAAGTAATCTAAACTAGATTAACTCCATCAGAAGTAGTTCTTGGAGCTCTATTGTGAATTACAAGGATTCAAGTCCCACAAAGTTTCAGTACAAAAAGCCCTAACTGGGGGGTGCTGTATACATACCTACGTGCACAGAATCTCTGTATTTTCCTCACCTACACTCGCTCAGTGATCTATCTGGGCATGGACACATACAACTGAATATACCAGTCTTCAGAAAGGAGCTCTGAAAGAAGCTCCTGCTCCAGGCTTCCCTTGGGTTCAGTTGTGACCCTCAGACCAAACAGAACCACTGGGAGCTGACCCCATGGACACAGCCTTGACTCCTCACAGAACACGGAAAGGGAATTCCAGTTACATCGTGTAACTAAGAAGTGGTCACAAGTAGTTAGGTGTATCCCAACAACACACGACAAGGCAAGAATCAATATAAAGAATGAAACGTGAGCGTGTTTGTGCTCTGTTCATATTCAGCGCTCTCCAGGTGGATGACCACAGTCGGCGTTTCGTGCAGGTTTCCCCCGAGCAGGGAGCAGACGGCAACCCCCCTCCTGTACAGACAGCCACAGCCCATCGCCCCCCGGAGCTCCTCGAGCTCTGCCCCCTACAAAACCACGCACCCCACACCCCCAGCAGCCTACGGCACCCGGCTGCCCCCGGGAACAAACAGGCTGCGGGGAGAGAGCCCCGGTCCCGCCGCCCTCCCCCCAGTACCGCTGTCCGCCTCCAGGCCGCATGTGCCCGCCACGGCCGCCGCCATCTTCCCCCGCTGTGCTCCCTGCTCCTTCCGTTCCGTGCCGTGCCGTTCCTTTCCGTGCCGTTCCGCCTCCAAACGTTCCGGAGCTCGTCTGTGCTGCTTCACAACCACACAGAACAAATGTCTTATTTTGGGGTTTGAGGTTCCTCTTTCCAGAAATGTGCTTTGCCAGCGCCGTTGTCTGCCCAGCACTGGCCTTCTTGATGGACCAGAACATCTGGGCAACTCTTGAAATCCAGGTGGAGATTGTTAAATTTAAACAAAGCTATGGCAAATTACATTTCTTTCCCTGGTGAGGTGCCACAAGCCAGCGTTAGCTGCTCTCTTTCTTGCTACAACATGGCATTTCTTGCATCAGGAAAGCATTGCACTCTTCATGTAGAGATGGGAGCAGGAAAGCCAAGGCACAGATGGAGCTGAACTTGCCAATGGATTTGAAGAATAACAAGGGGTTCTACAGATATATAGGCAGGAGGAGACAGGCCAAGGAGAGTGTTCCCCCTCTGATAAACGAGATGGGAGAACTGGCTTCCTCAGACATGGAAAAGCTGAGGTACTCAATAAGTGCTTTGCCTCAGTCTTCAATGGTGGTCAAGTTTCCTATGTCTGTCAGGACCCTGAACCTCGAGGAGAGGGTGAAAGGAGTGGATTCTGTCCCACTGTGACAGTGGAACAAGTCCAGGACCGCCTAATGAAATTGGATGTGTATAAGTCCATGTGACTAGATGGTTTACATCCCAGGGTGCTGAGAGAGATGGCTGATGTGGTTGCCAAGCCGCCCTCCATCATATCTGAAAAATCATGGCTGTTGGGTAAAGTCCCTGGTGACTGGAAAAAGGGAAACATTACTCCCGTTTTTAAGAAAGGGAGAAAGGAAGACCCGGGGAACTACAGGCCGGTGAACCTCAGCTCTGTGCCTAGGAAGATCATGGAGCAGGTCCTCCTGGAAGACATGTCAAGGCACATACGAGATAAAGAGGTGATCTGAGACAGCCAGCACGGCTTCACCAAAGGCAGATCTTGCCTAACCAATCTGGTGGCCTTTTATGATGGAGTGACGGCATCAGTGGACAAAGGAAGGGCAATGGATATCCTCTACCTGGACTTGAGCAAAGCTTTTGATATGGTCCTTCACCACATTCTTCTCTCTAAATTGGAAAGATATGGATTTGAAGGATGGACTGTTAGGTGGATAAAAAAGCAAATCTTCTTAGATAACTTACTTAAAAGCACTCCAAACTAAACAAATGGAAGTTTGTAATCAAGAATTGCTGTTACTATAAGAATTAGATATGCTGGTAGGCACAAGCTCCAGGATTCCTTGGAGCCCTAAAGGTGCAGTACAAATATCCTAGACATTAAAAGATACATCTATAGATATAACTATAGCTAATAATATATCTAAGAAGATTTATCCAAAAACCTTGTCATCTTAGGTCAGAATCATTAGGCATGATCATATGGGTGAAACACTGCACTCCTGTCTACCTTCACTGACACTTTAGAGAGCCTGTATTAATAAATTTGTATTAAAACAAGGCGGTGAGGTACATATTTTAAATGAGATACAAGGCAATGAAATACCTGTATATTAATGATCTCAGATTGGTGATTTGATTTTAAGATGACTTTGTTGCTTTCTAAGTCTCAGTTATCACTGAATTGTTCCTCAGAAAAAAATACCTAGGGAGGAAAAATGTTGCATGTAGAGTATTCTTGAGTATTTTGCAGGTTTTAAAATCTTTAAAATGCTATTTAATTTCTGCACCTTGTATTTTTGTAAATAAATATTTCATTTGTTGTTGCTACCCTGCATAGTCATTGTAGTCATTGACCTATGTCTTTGTACTTGTCATTTGTTTTTTGTTTGTTTGGTTGGTTGTTTTTTGTTTTGTTTTGTTTGATTTTTTTTTTTCCCCAGTAATGTGTGTGGTAGCCAAGACAGAAAAATCCTTTCACTACCTCAGTTTCCAGTGGAAAAATTAGAAGTTGGAAAGAAGTCAGAAAAGGAGTGGCAGAAATTATTATATGGCTGCAGGAACTGATTTGCAAAGAAAGAATTGAGAAAGCTAAATATGTACATCATAATTAAGTGCCAGCTAAGCGCAGACAGTATTAGACATTGTTTCTATCATAAGAATTCCAGCAGAGCAGAGCTATGTGGAAAGATTTTCAGTCTAATTCAATGTTAAAATCAAAGAGAAATCGTGTTCTGAAAAAGGTGGGCCTCTGCTATGACTGCAGAGGAAAAAGAAAGCCATAAATGTCCCCAAAGTCTATAATAAAGAGGTCCAAGCTTTACAGGAGACTTAATTCCTAATGCTTCCTAATGCTCCCTAATGCTCTAGGGCTCAAAACTAGGGTGTCTGCAATAATAAGCACTAACCATCTGGTCGAGTCTGCTACATGATGAGAAAGACACTTAACCATTTGCTTGGCACAATTCATCTCTGAATCATGTAGCATCAGAACGGACACTACTAGGAGAAGGGTGTTAAACTATATAAAGAGCTCTTCAAGTATGGCAGTTACAGTCCTCATTTCCTCGTGAATACATTATTGAATGTGTCTTACTCTTGGTAGCATATTTGTCTTGGGAGTATGTCCAAATCTTTAGATTAACTCTTGTAATGGGTTCCAATAAATGATGGGTCTGAACTTTCTTTGCTCAGACTGATTTAACAAGTCATGCCTTTTATAGCATATTTCTCTCCAGAGGCATTATCCAGAAGGATTTGTCAGCAAATTTGTTGCCAAACCTCCTTTCAAATGACTATCATTGTCTCCCATCACATAGACCTGAATGCTTTTCTGGATTGAAAATGTGGGCTGAGGGATGCTGGAGATACAACCAGCCTATGAAGTCTTTCCAGTCCAGACAGAGCTCCAATTACCTCTCTGTTTATCACTATCAGCAGCATCTGAAGAACAGCTGAGGCACAAGCTGGCATTCTGCATATACAAATCTGCAGTAAAGCCATGGTTAGTGAGACAGAGCATGAAACTTTGATCTGTGCATGCAGCAGAGCCAACATCCAGGGGAAAAAAAAAAAAAAGGAAAAAAAAGAAAAAAAAATGGCACAGCAATCCTAACATTCTTTTCTAAGATTTCAAGTGTAGTGGTTTTTTGTGGGTTGTTTTTGCTTAAAGTTTAAATATCAACAATACTAGGATAAGCCCAATTAAAGTAGTTACTCTTAGTTAGGGATCACACCTTTGGCAGCCTGTGTGGGAGAGGACCACAGATGCAATATAGTTATGTCAAAATATATTGCTCTGGGTTTGTCCTGAAGAAGCCTGTATTAGCTGGAGTTTCTCAATCTGCAAAATCTTCATGAACTGATTGTAAGTCTATAATCTGATAATAAGTCTATAAGTCTATAATGCATTACTGTATTTCAGCCAAGAGATAGAGAAGTATAAATCACATCATACAAAAAGACAGGAATGGAGAACTCTTCTTTTGCCTTTCATATGTGGAAGAGACACTCAACGTAAAACTTTTCAACTCTGAGTCAGAAAATAACCAAGCTGGTGACTAGATCATTATCTGCTTGGATGTGACAGGTTTTTCTAGTCAGCCAGAGACTTTGTGCAGCTAATAGCTTAGTCTCAGAAGAGAATGGGAGGTGTCCTTGCCCAGCATGGCACCATCAGCCTCCAGCAAGGAGAGAGAGAATAAATGGGGTTAGAACAGAGAAAGCATTTTCTGTTCTTATCATATCAAGCTGCAGGGGGAAGACCTGGTAGTGGCACACAACATGGTCCAGTTTTAAGAAGAATGTTAATCCTCAGTAATAATCTGTCCCACACTGAAATGCATGAGGCAGCTCACGTGAGTTACAGATATCATATCAGTGACTGCAGTGTAAAGCAGGTAACACATCAACAATTCTGTTCTAATCAATTCTGTACTTGGAGGCCACCCATGTTCCTTGTAATTATACAAGGTCCTGTCTATATCACACAGCTCAGAACTGTACAGAAATTCGTGAGCTAGCTCTGAGTATGCTGGGGAACAACCAGTCGTAGGATACCTGTACTTTTTCCAATGCCTCAGATGTGTTTCTCAAAACTACTTTATGCATCTTTGTGCTGCAGTGTATACTATCTCAAAAGAAATATAAATCTACCTCACTCTGGAGTGCCAGTCTCACAGATCCTTAATGAAAGGAACCAGACTTGTTTTGAAGTCTCTTCTAAACTCGGTACAAATCTTCCCAGAGTCAGAGACTTCACATCTGAGTATGAGAGTAAGTAACGTTGTCCTGCTTCCCAGAGCATTTGAATTTCAATGAATATTTTGCAAAATCCTTTCCTTCCTCTCATTTGCACCAGGAGACTGATGTTCATGAAGAATGAGTCCCGACAGGGCTAAGAAATTAGGATATATATATATGTATACATATATATATATATATTTTTTTTTTTCCCATAAAGAATAGGAGTGGTTTCTGGGCCACAGAAGTGATCTGACAAAAATTCCCATATACCTCAGAGGAGTTGGGAGAGATGTAAAAATATGAGGGACCTTCAGAGATTGCTTTTTCTCAGTTTTGGTACCAGTCTAATGCTTTTCTTTGATGTTGTTCCCTGTGGAGCTGCAGAGCTAGCTCGAGAGCTTTGCTGAACAGTTTGGTGAAGCTCTTGGAAAGTGATGAACCAGCACCAACGGTTCCAGAAAACTCTTGTTACCATAAATCCTTTTCTGTGCAGGAGCTTCAGCACATGACTCATACCTAGGAACTCAGTATTTTTTTTTATTATTTTTGTTAATTAACAAAATAATAGCGTAGGTCCATCAGCACCTCTCTGCATGCATTTGTACTGTTTCCAAACTCTAATTAGGGGCCCTCATGAGAGTCAGAAAGTGATTTGGGAAAGGGATGAGGTAAAGATGTGAACATTTGCAAGTCAAAGTTCAATACATGAGTCAGTAATGAATTAACTGATTTTCTCTGACTCGCCAGGAAAGAACAAAACAAAACAAACAAACAAAAACACATATTGCAAAGAGCATAACTCAAAAATGAAGAAAGACATCCTATTTTTTTTCAGACAAATATATGACCTTCCTCTCTAAATATACAACGTGTAGTATCCATGCTCCTTCTGTAGTGTTGGGAGCAGTCAACAAGAATCATAGAACCATTAAGGCTGGAAAAGCCCTCCAAGATCATCTGGTCCAATCATCCCCCTACTACCAATGTCACCCACTAAGCCATGTCCCTAAGCACCACGTCCAACCTTTCCTTGAACACCTCCAGGGACAGTGAGTCTACCACCTCCCTGGGCAACCCGTTCCAATGCCTGACTGCTTTTTCTGAGAAGAAATGTCTCCTCATTTCCAACCTAAACCTCCCCATGCACAACTTGAGGCCAAGGAAAAACAAACTTGAAAACATGAAAAAGCAGAAAAGCTTAAGTAAGCTTAAGAAGTTGTCCAGTGCTCTTTGGAATTCACAGAAAAGGGTATGGCTTGAGCATGCCTGTGGTAGAAAATAATCCAAATTTTTAATACCCAAATAAGAACAGAAATGTGGAATTGTGGAAAAAAAAAAAAAAGTGCCAGTATAGCAGTATAGTGACTTAGTTTGTATACAATGTGGGATCTGCAGATACAGTTCCTGTAAGTTCTGACAATATGAATGTCTCACCAGTTATAAAGCAACACACTGCAGAAAAAGATAATTCTCTAAGGTGATTAGTTACAACATGAGTCATTTATTGTTACAGAATAGTCTCAGGAAAGTTTGTGTACATTTTTATTGAAAGGATTTATTTATTTGTTCCCTGAATCTTTTAAAATTATGTCTAATTATCTCAAATTATAAAATCATCCTGAATCTACATCGTTAACATTTATCACAGTCTTCACAAAGCCAGGTGAAGCTTCAGCACAGTGATTTCACATTGACTGTAAAAGTCAATATTAAATACAGATGCAGAAGGGTTAGCCAAAAACAGTATTGTAGATACAAAGAAAAAATTGTATTATAGGAGGATGAGATAATATCCTTGTACAATGATGTAAGAGCTAAAGAAAGATTTCATACTGAACTAGCTTGAATTTTTAATAATGTATTTAACTGTAAGGCAAGCAAGTTCTTTTTTTATAGCTGAACTCAACATTTACTTTCAAACTTCTTTGCACAAGATCAGCAACTCTATCTATTCTTACACCTCCTTTAATACCAGATTTTGATACATCTACCTTCAACAGCACCCGATTGAAAAAGCTATCCTACTTCAATCAGGGTATTCAAAACAACAAACAAACAAAAAACAAACCAAAAACTCAGACTTCAAAAAGCTTCTTAATCCCTGTTCAACAAGACTCTAAGACTCTTACATACTCATGAGCTGTAAGCATATGAAATCTCTCCATGAGTACTTGCGAATTTGAAACATGTTAACCGAACATGTGCTTAATTACCTTAATGAAACCTGAATACATACGGTTGTGGGCATGTGAATTGTAACTAGAATGTGCTGCTCACATGAGTACTGATGAAAAGTCATGATTCTTATATCAGAAAATCTTCAATATATATATATATATTTTTTTTTTCCTCCTGGAACTTGAGGTGCAGGTGAGAATTGGTTTACAACTGGGGTCTGTCATACTATCAGATTTTTGAGTAATAGTATGCTTTTAACAACTTGAATTTTTCTGGCAAGAACACATGAAACATGGGAAACTGAACCTTGTATTCAGATACATTGGTGCCAACTAATTTATTTCTAAAAATCAACTCATCCTCCTCCACTCCCTCCTCCTCACAATGGAGATCACCTGCAAATCAGTGAATCCAGCTAAATCTCCTTTAGCTGACGGAAAACTTAGATAATAGCCATAGTATAAACTTGAATAAATAAGATGAGGTCTGTCAAAATTCTTACCATACCTTGAATATTTTTAGAAGGTTCTGAAGTGGGAAATACATTACATATAAGTAGACATGGAGAAGTAAAGAGAAAGAAAGAGGTGACTCCATCAAGCAAGAAACACATACTCTTTAAGATGGGTGCTGGAGAGATTCATCATACAACCTGTCTTCATCAGGTATTCTCTCCACATTCTCGCAACAGGTACACTCCCAGAAAAACTGATTTTTTTTCCAAGTGTTTTAGGAGACTTTCATCCTTAATAGAAGATGAGCAGAAAATTTTCTCCTTCCTCTATAATTAGTAACAGATCTCCCTCCCATTACTTTTGAGGAAAACAGGTTTTCATACAATGGTTTTATTCCCTGTGCAAAATCATAATTACTAACAATTGTCAAGTTCATTTTCTTGCCTATATACCTCTACTGATAGATTTACCTTGATGAAGGAATTATTAATAGACAGACATTCTACGGTGAAATTACTCTTTCAGGTTTCATCCAAATGGTAGCACTAACTAAACTTGTTTTACTTTTTTCTCCTCCAGCCCCAACAGAAATGATTATTGCCAAATGAACTCTCTGAATTCACTGAGCAATTTTCCTGTAAATGAAATTACTGATTGGAACAAGGAGCTTGGCTGAACCTATGTAGCCATTCATCACATTGCAAAGCAACACATGCTTGGGACTTCTTTGCTTTACTCAGGTCCATCTTTTATAGGACAGGCTTTGCTACCTTTACCCTCTTTGGAGGCAACCACTCTGCCCAGCATCACAGGTGTATCTGGGCTGCAACCACCACCAAAAGCATGTTAGCAAGGACACCTGATTCCTATAAGACTTTCAGCTCCAGGGCTGTATGTTTTTTTGGTCATTTGACCAAGGTTTTATTTCAGTCTCATTGCTGTGTTATTTACAGAGTTATTTGATTTAAAACTGCTTGCTTTTGTTGCAGTGAGTGGATGTTTGAGTCTGTCTCTAAGGAAATTATTAAAGTAACACAAAGTCGGAATAATAATACTTTTAATTCTGAGAGCAGTTAGTTCTGTACTTGTTTTTGTTTTGAGAGCAAGTCCTATCAAGTAAATTGGGCTCGTGAGGCTGTTCAGCCTCCTGCCTGAGCAAGTATCCCTATGCCAGCAGGCTCTTCATTTGTTCTGCAGGAGTGCAGCAGCCAGGGGGTACCACAGTGGCAGACAGAAAAACAGCTTGGCTTTCAATATCAGGACAGTAACATGTAGCTAATCTGGGATTTGTGAAGAGCCAATTTAGAGAGTGTATGATGATTTATACCAACAAATAGGCAGGCTGCTGCATTTTGTATAGAGAGTCATTTTTCAGGCTGCATGCCTTCATTTCTGGTTTTAAATCTCTCATTACTGTCCCTTAAGAAGAAAAAGGAGGAAAAACTGGGAGAATAGAAGCCTGGCAGAGGGGTATATATGCTCCTTCTTTTTCTTGTTTAAACCAAGGGTGACGAGATGCTGAAGAGCAGCCCTGCAGAGAGAGATCTGGGGGTTGTGGTTGACAGCAAACTGAACATAATCCAGCAGTGTGCCCTGGCAGCCAGGAGGGCCAACTGTACCCTGGGGTGCAACAAGCATGGCATTGCTAGTCGGTCGAGGGAAGTGATTGTCCTGCTTTACTCTGCACTTGTGCGGCCTCACTTCGAGTACTGTGTGCAGTTCTGGGCACCACAGTACAAAAAGGATGTAAAACTGCTGGAGAGTGTCCAGAGAAGGGCTACAAAGATGGTGAAGGGCCTAGAGGGGAAGACGTATGAGGAGCAGCTGAGGTCACTTGGCCTGTTCAGCCTGGAAAAGAGGAGGCTGAGGGGAGGCCTCATCGCGGCCTACAGCTTCCTCGCGAGGAGGAAGGGAGGGGCAGGCACTGATCTCTTCTCTTTAGTGACCAGTGATAGCACCCACGGGAATGGTGTCAAGCTGTGACAGGGGAGGTTCAGGCTGGATATCAGGAAGAGGCTCTTCACCGAGAGGATGGTTGTGCACTGGAACAGGCTCCCCAGGGACATGGTAATGGCACCAGGCCTGTTGGAGTTTAAGAAGCATTTGGACTGTGCTCTTAGTCGTACGGTCTGAACTTTTGGGTAGACCTGTGTGGTGCCAGGAGTTGGACTCAATGATCTTTGTGGGTCCCTTCCAACTCGGGATATTCTATGATTTTATGATTCTCTGAAACCAAGTTATTGTTTCTAGATAATCTTTAATCTCTCAACCGATTCCTCAGGTATGGAGATTTACAATTCCAGGAAGAGTCAAAGATGTGTGTGCATTACTGCTTAAAAACAGATCCAAGGTTTGTAGCACCACTGATAGCAATAAAAAACAAATAAACAAACAACAACAAAAAAAACCTATCCACATCAGTCTGAAGAGATGAATGTGAAGCTCACATATATATGTGAGTTCCTAATGAAGCTCTGTGGAAGCTATTTCTGCCTTTAGAAGAAAATGTTTCTGTTTATCCTTAATAGAAATCCATTGCATGTAGCTATGTAATGGAATCTCTCATTTTTTATTTGCATCTGTTAGCCTTTTTATTGCAAATAGAGCTCTAAATCTTACTTTAGAAATGAATATTGCACTATATGTCAGTGCATGTGCTAAGGAAGCCATTAATAATCTTCGTTATGAAAACCTGATCATAAGTGTTTTTAGTCCATTAGCCATTCAGCTTTATTTATGTGCTCTTTCAGGAAGAATTTGAAGCCAGAATTCAAAAGAAGAAGTTTGGAAAAAGAGCAGCACATGAGGTCATAAAGTGCTGTCACACTCAGTATGATAGAAAATTATTTTCTTTCTTCAGGTTTTTCAATAACCTTTAAGAAGAGCGTTCATCATCTATTTCTTTTTCATCATTAAATTAAAATACTTTTTGCAAACAAAACTTTGATGAACCAGACCAAAGTAATCTGCTAATTTCACAAAACTGCAATGTACGATACTTCTTTTTGCTGTTTAAATGTACTGCAAGTAGCAGGTCTTTACTGAGTCTTTGTCACTTCCCCTTAAGGCTTATGTGACATAACTTTAATACTTAGTATTTTCCTGACTGCCAGGATATGTAGTACTCTGATCCCTTCTAGGACAGAAAACTTTTGAAATGAAACACTGAAATATTTGCAGTCATCTTCCTGTCTTCATGGATTTACTCTGACTAACCTGCATTTGTTTTAGTTATTACTGAAAAATTAAGCCTTTTCTCCAAAATATCCTTAGGTCATATTTTGCAAAAGCCAGTCTCAGGAGTAAAATAAAGCAAAATCATATTCTAAAAGGAAAAGAACTTTTCTCTTGAATAATAACATGATGACTTGTCATTGTGTTGTTTTTTTTTTTTTAATTACTATTGTTTGTTTAATTATTTATTTATTACTTTCTCTAAAACACTGTGGGAATTGCGTGATTTCAAAATAGAAAACTGCACGTAGTTGCTATTTTATTTGATAAAATCACCTCATACATCTGAACTTGAAAAAGGAGAAAAGCAAGAGTTTCATATGACTTCCTTAGAATATAGTTACTGTCAGCTCCTGAGATTTCTGGTGTGTGTTTTAATATATCCCTGAAGCTATGACTTGATCCTGCTGCATTTAGAAGTTGTGAGATTGGGATCTGAAATGTCAGCATGGGGGCTGTTCCCAATGCATCACAGCTGCCATAGGTAGTGGTGGCTCTGGTGGCCACTTCCCAGAGCTGTTGTTTAGGTTTCACAAAAGCCTTAGGAAAAGCCATCTTAGAAATGAGGCAGCATTAAAAAAGAATAATAAAAAAAAATAAAATTCTCAGTTAATCTGTCTTCATCTTTTGTTAACATATTAAGAAGCAAGTTGATTGTTTATAATACAAATTATTTTATGATGTGTACGGAGACATTTTTTTCTATGATTTACATAAAAATGCAATGGTTAGCCTGATGTTATCATTTAGCATTCAGTGTTTTTCAGTTGATTGATGCTGAAAGGCTGAAGTGTTTTTTTGCATGAAGAGTAGGTCGCTAACTTCTGAATTAATTTCTGTAGGAGACAATATGGATGCAATGTTTTTAAAGCTTAATTTAGATTCAAATTAATGTGAAGACAAGCTCCTTGAGTCACCTAGTCTTTCTCTGTGGAATCATTTCTAATTGAATGTTAAGATCAAAGTTTAAGTTTATAAGAAAGAAAAACAACTGCAGATAAATAGTTATTATCTGACATCCTTATGAAAATTCATGACCTGCCGCTTTATCAGAGACCTTTTAAGAATTCTAATTGTGAAGTATGCATAACTATTAAATGGCTAGAACGCTTCAGTCTCTTGATAAGAAGCGAGTTAAATAATTGTCCTGTTTAACTTGTGCTTGTTAACCTTTAAGGTCAACTAGTTTGAACATACGTTTAATGAAATCCTGGAGCCAGAATTTATGATACTGCTGCTGAATGTTAAATTGGACAATTTACATAAGCAGGACATTAACCTTCTGAGCACTAAATAGCATTTTAGCACTTAGCCGCTGGGGACAATAAGGGACATGTTCTATATATTTGTGATTAGCTTGCCTGGAAACTCTCATGATGACCAATTGGCCTACCAAGTTTAGCAGCATAATTAAATGAATGGACTCAGCCTAAGTAAATTATCAGTCCTGTGTACAGTATATCATTATAGTCCTAAGGAAAAAAAAAAAAGATATGAATAATTTAATACTACATTACTAATTTATCAATGCTAAGTGACTGTGAAGAGGCTCTTTGTAATTCGTTGTTTTAAATTTGATATTTGATTTACTGCTGGTGTGATTAAACTTGAACCTACTTCATTTCTTTATCAGAAATTTATGGTAACAGTAGACTTTTTTCTCAGGGTAATGGATGTATTTTTCGTTTTCTTCTGCTTTGATGATAATAGCAAATACAAAGTATTACACATTGCCAAACTTGTAATTAAGCAATTCGTCATAACAAGGCATGTATGTCATCTTTTGGCTGGTAGATCTTGTAGCAGATAAGGGCAGCAGACCTGGAATTGTCATCTTTCCGAGCTTGAAGAGCAGAGTAATAGCAGCTGAGGGTATGCTTTTCTGAGCTGAAAGATGGAGCACAATATCCTTCCTCTACCTACCCGACTATTCTCTCAGGGCAAATCAAGGCCATATATTGCAAATAAGTAACGTGGATTATTTGGAGGTAGATGCTTGTTAGGACAATCGTAATTTATTATGGGTGGTGCTTGTCGGTCCCATATTAGGTGCTGCACGGACACAAATAAGGACGTGTTTAGACTTGAGCCATTTCCCAAGAAGTGTTCCAGGAAACCACCCGGTTGCTTTTGTTCAGATGCTTGTGCTAGCTGAGAGGTGCCTTAACATGGATGTTCCCTATGGTCATGGCCACATGGGTGCTGAAGCCCCCGCCTGCGGGCAGGAGCCGCCCTGGCAGGCAGCTGCCTTGCGTGCAAGTGCTTTGCTCCTGCTCAGCTCACCACTTCTGCCTGGGAGGTTACACTCAGTCAGCAAAGATAGAAATGGGGACTTGGGTCCAAGGATCTGGACCGAAATAGAAAAGAGAATGGAGCTGACTTCCACTTCTGATACTTGGCTGTACTGCCTATAAAGGATGAGTGTGCAGTCAGTGTCTTACTTTCCCTCCTTTTTATGCTTTTCTGGCAGTGCATGGGATGAACGTGAAAAAAGTTGCTTTCCATTAGACATAAGGTCAGATTGGTTCCTTAAATCCTACTTGTTCCAAGAATTTTTGGTGGAAGTGAAAAAAAAGAAAACCTGTCTCTGGAAGAGAACCTCTCCTTACAAATGGATTTTTGGTTTCCATAAGTGGCCAAGTATTCATGGGCAGGAACAGTCTTTCAGTATTTCTGCCAGTTTCCCCTGGAGTGTAGCAGAATTTATTTCTAAGGATACAGTCCTGCCCTTGATATTTGTCTTGAATTTTCAAATGCTTCTTAATTCAAAGTATTATAGATCGGGCATATTGAGAAGCTTGTGACTGTATAGGAAATTTTACTGTTTTAAAAAACTTAACCAAACCCCCATATTTTCCACAGGCTAGACAAATTACTTCAGTTGATATTTTGGATGCTACAGCTCTTTTAGCCTTTTCTGGCTAGCTGATGCTTGCCGACCTTTTCAGTCTTACTTACTGATTACACCGTAGTTAGAAATTATTAATAATAAAATAGCTGAAAAGGAAGGAACTTGATTAAAGCCATCAGTAGACTTATTAATATCCCTGATCGTATCAGACTGAGGATTATTCAGGTGTCATCTGGCAGCTGTGGACATCTGGTAGACCTAAAAACAATTAAGAAGGGAAGTAAGTGTTTTCAGAAGTTGGTTTGTCTGAAAAGAGAGCTCTTTCAATTGCTGATTTTTCTGTGTAGACAAACTTGGGTGACCAGAGTTCAAGGTTTGCTTTTGGAGCAGGTGTTTGTGTGGTATCAGGCAAGTCATTGAGTTTGAGTGCTCCAGCTTCTGAGCTCAAGTCCTGCTGTATACAAAATGTAGATAAGAGTGTTATCCCTCCTTCAAGGAATTCTGTGAGGATAAATGCACCAGGACTGTGAGCTACTCTGGCATGGCAGTAATGAAAGGTACATAATAATTCCTCCTTCCAGTAAATAGTAAAATTCAATGGAAAAACTTAGCTTTTGTGACCAAAGAGGTGTCTGTCTGAAGTGTAATAAATACACTTGCATCTGAGTTAAGAAAAAAAAAAAAAAGATATGTAAAAGAAAAAGAAAGAGAGACAGTCATGCACCAGCCCTTTTTAGCCCAAGAGATTCAAACTGTTAAGAAAGATACATTATCAGAACACCATGCATCTATTTTTCTGCTCCATTTTTTTGGCATCAGTGCATCAGTGGTTTCAATCAGCCATCACTGGGATTACAAGGTGCAAAGGTCTTCAGAAACAATTTTAGATGAGCTCTTCTTTATACGACAATCACCTCTCCACTCCCCTGTTCTTCCTTCCATATATTTGTCATTTGAGACATTTCTCTATACGTTTTCAAAACAGTTTTTTGAACACACTCAAAGGTTTTGGCTTTCCATTTCTTCCTATAAAGGAGTAAACAGCCCATACAATACACCAACATTAGATCTGTACAGAGAAGTGTGGCAAAAAGAAGTGAGAAGAGAGGGTTGATGAAGGAGGATGGAGGGGTTTGAAGAAAATGTCAGCTAGCACCAGACCTTCAGTTACTTTACTGTTGTAGGAAGTTGTTCACAAGGGCCACAAAGATGATCAGAGTGCTGGAGCACCTCTGCTATGAAGAAAGACTGAGAGAGCTGGCCTAAATAAGAGAGTTCAGCCTAAATAAGAGAAGGCTTCGAACTGACCTTATTGCAACTTTTCAATACTTAAAGGGGGGTTATAAAAAAGATGGAGATCAACTTTTTGCTTGTTCAGATAATGACAGGACAAGGGGGAATGTTTTTAAACTAAAAGAGGGTAGATTTAGATTAGAGGTTAGGAGGAAATTCTTCACTCAGAGGTTAGTGAAGCACTGGAACAGGTTGCCCAGAGAGGTAGTGGATGCCCCGTCCCTGGAGGTGTTCAAGGCCAGGTTGGATGAGGCTCTGGGCAACCTGATCTAGTGGTTGGCATCTCTGCCTATGGCAGGATGGTTGGAAATAGATGATCACTGAGGTCCCTTCCAACCCGAGCCATTCTATAAGAGGTATGAAGGGACCACGCTGTAGGTTACTCTACACACGGGTCATCCTTAATATTTTGTCTGGGCTGTTTAGTAGATTTGCTGTTGCATAAAACCAGGAGCATCTGTGTGAGGAGGGAGAAGAGGTGAGAGGGGGACAAAGAACAGTGAGGTCAATGTCATGGTGATTGTATTAAACATGTTCTTTGACTCCTTGTGTTTTGGCCCTGTAGCCCTTTTTATTTTCATCAGTCATGTAGTTTAGTCTGAAATGCTGAAGAGATGGGTAAGAGCTGTTCACTGCTAGTAAAACTAGGAATTTTAAACCTGTGGTCACAGACAACAGGATTCTGCTGGTCAGATTAATGCCTGTTTGAATTACGAGCCAACAAAAGAAGTGGTGAGTTCAGGTAGTGCTACCAACACAGATGGAAAAATTCTAGGGTAATGGTAGCTCATAGATAATGAAGTAGCCAAGTGAAGCAACAGAAATCCAAGCTGGAAAAGACTAATCTTTTAAAGGACTCTGCATATATATATCTCTTAACCTCATCGGCTTTATTCATGGCAAGATAAATTTACATTTATTTTGTTTCTCTTCCCTTCCCATTGTTCAAATTCAATGTAATCAGATGGCTATGTTTTTTTGAGGTCTGATCTCCATCCAAGTAAATTTAGTCTTTCAGTTTTTCTCCTTTGGTAAAACAACAAAATCTCCTTCATCCCCTCAATCCTCATTCACAGTCTTATTTAATGTACTATCATATTTCCACTGCATTGGAAAACTCGCGTTCTGCTTCAACTGTCTTTTTTTCTCCCCTTCATCTGGTGACACTTAAATACTTCTGGAGGAGACAGTCCCTCTTAGGGAAGCTAACTCGTGGAGAACTGTAACCATTGCACCAGGTGATACTGAGAATAGAATAAATACCTTCTTTCCCTCCATTAAGTGTGCAACCTGATTACAAGAAAGACACACTTTTCTTTCAGTGGACCACTTCCCATAAGTCATGGTGCAGTCTTTTGCTTAAGTCATAAGCTATTTGCAAGTACTGAAGTTCTCTAGTTTTAAAAATGCAGCAGATATATCAGTTGAATGCATCTGGGAAGAGACTTTTCATCATGCCTTTAACATTGCCTGTGTTAATTTGCACCTACAGGAAGCTGCACATTTAAAATTACTGGCATTGCTTTGTCTTCAGTTTGTTATACGTTTTAGTTTCCCTGTTTAATGATACCATCAGTTCCTTAAATATCCCTCAACTTCTATTTAAAATGCTAATGATAGTATATATACAGAAAGAGTTGTTATATGCATAAAGAGTTGTTTTGTAAGTGCTACAAAGTCTGGAGTCTGTCTCTGCATCCTTCTCTCTGCCTTCAACACTTTCTGCTCAATAAAAGATTGATACGCTATTGCTAGTTCACACCTGTATGGAATTAGGTTTTAAAAAAGTTAAAAACAAAACAAAACCCTTCTAAAATGAAAAAAAAAAAACAAAAACAACAACAACAAAAAAACAACCAACCAAACAAGAAAAACATGTAGCATTCTGGCAGTCTGTTTGAAGTGATATAAAAAATCTTTCAGCTTTGCTGTATCTGTAAGACATCTTCCCACAAAACAACTGTTATCTTTTAAGAAAAAAGAATGACATTTCTCTAGCGTGTTTTCCATACAGACATTCTTAAATATAATCCCTTCTCTTGCTTTGGTAAGTCAATCACACTAACAGGTACCAGTTATTCAGTGACTGCCTTGGGCTAAATAGAGCAAGTGACAAAAACACTTTTAGGTTGTCATGTGTTAATGTAAAATGCCCCCAGACCCCAATGCTTATTCATCTTCATCTAGTTGACTAATGCTTTTCCCATGTTGTTACATGTTGGTAAATTAAAGAAGCCTTCCAGACAGTTCTGTCAACAGTTTACTGAAATGTACCTCATTAGTGAGGTTGAGCTGTCACATGAGTGTAATTTAATCCTGTTGAATTATCACTCAAAAATGCTTGAATACCAGGCTTTTATATGCTGAGAAAGAAGGATTTCTAGGAATACTGTCACATTTTAAATTGATTAGATCTGAAGCACATAAAGGAAAAACCCCTGAGTTTTTTCATACTTGCAGTAGGACTTGTGACAGCCCTTTATCTGCATCTTGTTTTTTTGGGGGGGAACTGAAAAGAGCCAAGTGCATTTCTACTGAGCAGTTTTTTTTAGATCCATAACAAAGCTGTGAGGCTGAATGCCATGGTTAAGATAGAACTTTTATTTCACACAAAAGGAATTTAATTCCTTAAGTAAGGAATTCAAAGTACAAGGATGGTTTCAATTAGTACCTTAGTAAATCATAGGCATTTAGTGCTCCTTTTGAAGGACACCAGATGTTTTAAAATCTTTGGAATCAGTTCTGTGTTATCTGACCAATATACACATGATATAATTCATGAAGTATAGGGTCTGTTTGTCTACGTGTCTTTGTGGGTGCCTGGGGTCTATAAGTCCATTCTGCTCCTGCTGAGATCATAGAAATGGGCCCCATCAGCCTGAGTATGTTATGCTTGGGAAAGCTCAAAACTGGTGTTTGTTTGAAAAATCTGCTTATTGAAATAGCACACTTTCTTAAACGTATTTTAAAAATGTTTTTGTTAGAATTGATCTGGGAGGACTCAGAAAAGGATTTCTGACTAGAATGACAGACAAGGGTAAAATCTGCCCAGTTAGGAGCTTCTCTGGCCATAATGGTGGGTAATGGTTCAGAGCTACCAGCTGCATTTCCTACACCCTAGGTGTACACTGAAAACACTAGTTTATCATATTCATAAGAGAAACTGAAAAAGATCATGGATACTTCCTAGTGCAGAAAAGGAATGGTCTTTAAATCTCATGCAAGAGGATAATGGTTTTTCATTCACACCAGCATTCTGTCCCGAATTAAGTGATGACATGATGGATGAAGTGTGACATTTACACATATACTTGCTTGTTATTGACAAAATGGGAGGGGAAATGGAGCATTGTCCCAGCAGTTACCTCACTGCAGTATGTCCTTCAAGACTTCTGCCATTGGGTGGGAAAGCTCAACTATGCACAGACCTTTTCCCACTGAAGGTCACCAGAGAGTATCTACAGAGCGTGTCCTCAGTGCTTGGGACCAGCCCTACCTAGTTTGCTCTCCTGGTAGCTCTGCTGGCTTTACATATTTAATGAAATTTTATGGTTTTAGTCATTGTAAATTATATTCGCTTTCTCAGACCTCTAAGACCTTCCTCCACCTACTCTCCCTTACCTGTCAAGTTTCACTGGGTATGCTTTAAATTCTGGAAAGGAGAATACTGACTTTGCATATCATAAATGAAAGAGCTGGGAAGCATTACATTTTCATACAAATTACATGAAACCCCCAAGATTCTGTCCTTGAGGGGAGAGAGCAATGCAGCAAGTATGCTTAGAAACAACAGTTTTTCTTTGTGTGTGTGTTTGTTCATGGAATAATATTTTATGTTTCTCCTGAGGAAAGAAGTTCTTGTGCTTTGCAAGTAGCAATTGTTAGACCAAATTACATTTTCCTTGGTCTTGTAAACCTAAAAATCATTGCTGTAATCCTACACAGGACAAGTTACACGTCTGTGGGAAGTTAGTGAAAAAATAACAAAAATTAAAAAATGATGGAGAAACATTTGGAGAGGGGCAGCATTTTGTGTTTTGGACTGTAAATTATTCCTGAGAGAAGCAAGTATTCACTTTCACTGGACATATCAAACTTTTCTTCTGCAACGGAGGTTGCTACAGGCAAAGCATTTTCAATGATGAAAACACAGTGTTACTTCTTGTATATGTGTCTGAATACAGCAGCTTAGCTCAATAGACTACAACTGAGAATAAGCAACCTATATGGAAAGGTTTCCTTTTTAGAGTTACTGTATTGAAGGAAAAGAGAGATTAAGACTGGTGGATGGGGTTACCAGCAAAAAATTAATCACTTCCTTGCCACTCCTAAGCCATTTCTGCCTTACAAGTGAGCATTTCTTTAATGAGGTTGAACGCTGGCACAAGTTGCCCAGAGGGACTGTGGAGTCTCTGTTTGTGGAGATCAAAAACTGTCTGGACATTGTCCTGGGCAACCTGCACTAGGTGTCCCTGCTTGAGCAGGGCAGGGGTTGGACCAGATGACCTCCAGAGGTCCCTGACAACCTCACCCAGTCTGTGATTTTGTAAGCTTCTGTGAAAATATAACTAGTGACAGAGGGCTCTCACAGAGCTGCATTTCTGCCATTTCTGAATGCTAAATCAGGAATAAAACAAAAGGATTACACCTTCCTGGCACAGACCAAGGTATATGCTGAAGGAGAGTAGATTACTACATTGACTGAGATCATGATTACTTCTTTGGGTTCAGAAACAAATTATATATGTAATTCTGAACTAATATATACATGTAATAGTAGGAAAAGTGATATAAAGTTAAATGTGGATCCTTGTAGATCATGGCTAAGAAGTATACAACTACTCGAATGTTTTCAGTAGGAACTCTTCAGCCAATCTGTAGAGAAAAAGGAGATTTAGGATTGTATGGAGTAGTTCCAAGTTGTCAGGTCTTGATTCCTTTTCCCACTCATAGAAGTTCCTATGGCGACCAGAGCCTGAAGTTCTGTTCTGGTTCATGTAAATTGGATGTTCTTTTATTCAGGTTGCTTTGGGAAAATAATTGTTGTATATATACTACTACAACATTCAGTGCATGTTCATGAAAGGAAAAAGATGAATAATATGATACATTCTTGTTTTTATTTTAATTCCACCAGAAATATTACATGCTGTAAGTATGTAGGACTCCAAACCAGTGTTCCTCTTCTACACTTGGAACGTATTATGTTTTTGTCTAGCTGTATGTTGGACATTTTGTCCAGTAGGATCCTATGGGAAATGTGTCAAAAGCTTTACTGAAATCCAAAAAAATCACATCAGCTGGTTTCCCTTGATCGACTAGATGGGTGATCTTAGCATAAAAGGAAATAAAATTTGTTAGGCAGGACCTACCCCTCATGAACCCATGTTGGCTGGGACCAATGACTGCATTGTCCCCCAGGTGCACTTCAATAACTTCAAGGATAATATTCTCCATAATTTTACCAGGCAGTGACGTGAGACTGACAGGCCTGTAGTTGCCAGGGTCTTCTTTCTTGCCTGTCTTGAAAATTGGTACAACATTTGCCAGCTTCCAGTCAACTGGTACCTCTCCAGATTCCCAAGACCATTGAAAAATAATTGATAGAGGTCCTACAATGATGAAAGCCAGCTCTCTGAGCACCCTGGGATGAATCCCATCTGGACCCATGAAACACAGAACTGCCCAGGAATCCTGGGCCACTAAAACTCATTATTAGTTTCAGAGCTAAAAAATACTGAAGAGTAGAACTGCATGCGTGTTTCTACATTAGTATTTTATTGACTTCTCTCTGTACCTTTCAGGTCAAAAAAAATGCTGAACTAATAGAATGACTTTAAACCTTTAACAAAACAGTATTTACTGTTAATGCAAATACTTCTAATAAATGTATTTTATACATTTCTTCATCAAACCATGTGCATCTTTGTGATACAAAAATCTTCATCTTTTACTTCTACTTAGATTTAAGTATGTTCTTGGAATATTTTGAACAGCCTAGTTAAAAAAAAAAATCATATACAAAATCCCAGTTGGAAGCTTTAAGTTGAATTCCTAAAGTTCTAGTCTAGTCACACTATTTTCTGTTTCCGGTCACACGAGCAGAAAACTGCTTGTTGTATTCAATCACTTGACTCCTGGCTGAAATTCCATTGAAGTCAAAGGAAAGACTTCATTTATCCCAGCAAAATTTTCATCAAACTTTTCTATGTAAACATCTCATCTTCCATTTTTTTATTTTAAAGATATACTTATCATCATTGGTAGCACAGTGTTATCAGTGTCCTTTCTTTTGCCAGTAGTCAGTTTCCTTTTTCTCATAAAATTATATACAGAGCTTTTTATATACAGATCAGACAAGCTCTGGTGCTTGTCTGATCCCTTGGTGAGCAAGCGCAGCTCACTATGTACCAGAAAGCTTTTTTCTTGCCAAATTAGTTCTTTATTGGTGTGATGGAGTCAGTGAGGCATCAGTGAGTGTAGGATCACATGCCTGGGAGAAAGGGGAATGCTCTGTTTCACTGCAGCAGGTAACTACTTTGGCTCAGCCATTGACACAACACCCTTGATACAGTACCTTTAGTCCATCTGGACTTAACTGTAACTGATATCTTTGAGAGAGTTAGGGGAAACATGAGTATCACTGAAAGCAGTAGGAATTTTCAGATTGTCTTTCCAGTAGTCAGGCTTTTACCCAACTATCTGCTTGGTGGCATTGCCGGAGTACCTCTTCAGACCTGTATTCACATTACAGGTGTATTCAGACCTGTGTCTGAATGGGCACTGTAAAAGGAAAAAAAGGGCTAACAGGTTGTATTTGGTTTTGTCCTTGGCCATGGAATCCATCACAGTAGGAATCCCTTTCACAGAATTCAAGGAGTGAAATTAGTGACAAACTCTCTGTTACTCTAAAACAGGAGTAAAAGGAAAGAAGGTGTTGCCTGAACCCTCTTCATTCAGTAGTTCACTTGCACCATAGATGCATAATAAAATAATATACTGCAATACTATAATATGGATATAAAATAATATGGAAATAAAATAATATGGAAATAAAACAATATACTGCAATATCATCCTCAGATATTAAGATCACAGCATTTTCCCCAGTGAAAAAGCAGAATCTGAATAGCTGGGCACAGGAGTGTAACATAAGAAAAGGGATAGTCATTATTCACAAAGAAAAATGAGAATATGAAAGCTGGTATGTCTAGGAATTTTTGCAGAGGGTGGGCATGCTCCCAAAGCAGGCACACGCATGACTGGAAGAGAGCATTTACATTTCAAGACAGATTTGCTGCTTGTTTTATTGTTACTTTAAAGCAGAGGAGTAGCTTGCAAAATTAGATGGTTTAAAAGGGAAAATTCATCTTTCAAGAAAGAACATAAGATAACAAAAGCCACCATGGAAAGGCTAACAAGGTTGGAAGACATACCTAAAATGATTGCTACTGAAAAAAAAGTCTAAAAAGACTGATATTTTTTGTTCTGACATGCTTGTCCACCACTTAGCCTGTCTTCTCTCCAACTGTCTTTCTCTTTGAGTTCATGTTGAAATCCGTACATGCTTAAAAACAAATTTTGAAAGATTACTTTTCCCCCACCCCTCATAAAAGGGCATTGTGAAGGCAATAATTTGAGTGTCATTGCCCCTCGTATAATTAATCTCTTCATGCAACCTGTCCACTGCCTGTGAAAAGTAGCCTCCAAAACCTTCAGTTCTTGGTACATGTTTTGGTTTCCATGTGAATTAACAGAATTTTCGTAAAACAGAGGCATACTGCAATAGTGGCATTTCACATGTTCTCAATTTGCCTTGATAAGAAAACTGCCCCAAACCAGATAATCTTGTCTTTTTCTCTTGCTGTATCTTCTAAAGTTTCTTCTACAAAGCTTCCTGTGGTGCTTGTCTCTGGCAAGGCTACAAAATGTAAAAAAAATCTAGGCTACAAAATGTAAATGTGCTATACGGTACTACCTTTGAACTGTCAGGGCAACACTTCCAAAGTTTTATCTCATCTCAAAGGTTAGGCGCTGCAAGCATCAAATGAGATGCAAAGCACCACTTTCCTATTTAGCTATTTGGTATAATGAGGCATGAAGGAGTCTTAATTAATTGAAATGAGGTGTGGCCTAAAAAAGTTGAGAAAGAACAGGTTAGGAATGTCCATACACCAGCATAATACTGCAGCAAGCCAAATAAAGTAACTCTCAACAGTTAGCAGGAACCAGACTGCCCAGACTTCTTGCAGGGATACATTAGCCCCCCAGACTATCATTCCAATACAACCATGCTGGGTTCATTGCCTAACTCATTTTGTTCCAGTCTAGCTTAGTTATTTCCATGTGTTATATTGTGCAGATGTACCCAGAGTTAATAAATAACTAAATAAATATGTTCACCTGTCAGGGAGCAGCAGGAGCAGGCTGCTTCTCAGGTGGAGATGAACCAGGAGGCAAAGGTAACAATGAGGGAAGCCTGAGCAGGGCTCTGAATAAGAAGCAACAGCAGCCAGTGCCAACCAACGGTCCAGACAAGCCTGTAGTTACAAAGCAGGTCCCAGGACAAACTAGACCAACATACTAGCAAGCCACAAAGGCAGATGCCCTCTGCTTGAGAGGCTGTTCAGGGCAATTGCAGCCTGTTGGCACACTCACAGCCCTGACACAAGCACTTGCCATGACTCTTTAAGTATGTGGTTGCTCTTATCAAACATGACGTGTAAAATTGTCTGGATGTCAATGGTGAGAAGGACACTGGTACACATTTTACTGCTGTGTGCCTACTCTGGCACACGAGACATGAGAAGAGAAGAGAGAAGTAGGTCTCTACTCCCTGTGGCATGCTCAGTTGAGACTATAAGCAGAGTAACTTCTAGATTGTCTTAATTTATGTCTGGACAGGGACTAAGGGAGCTTCAAAATTAAAAGGGCATAACCACAGTCCTGATGGTCTCCCCTTTCCTTTTATCAAACAGATCTTGTCAAAGAAAATAATCTGTCCTACCTGCCTGTAAAAGGAATGCTGTAGAAAGCTCTATCTTCTTAATTCATCATGACTGAACTTGCACAGATGTTGAAGAAAGACTTTTCGTTCTAGCGGGGTTTATGTATCCTTCAAAGACTTCAGAAAAAAAAAATAGTACAGTTTAAAAGATATTAGACTTCAGTTCTTCATTAAGTTTGCTCGTATTTTGTCCTTTCCTTTGGAAGGTGCTCATAGAAGGTATTAGGTTGACAGACTAGGAGATGATCTTCCCTTTTTATCCAGCTGTCCTGACAATGTACTTCTTCCCTAAGAGACCATTTTGAAGGGAACCAGAAGGTAGGTTGATTCCTACATTATGCTTCTCTGCCAGTAACTGCTTATAAGGAGATGACTTAATTCTGGCTATGAAGGTGATGGGATTTTGGTCTGTCAAACTCATGGCTGCAAGTTGAGCTTTTAGTAATTACATTAATCTTCAGATAATATGCAGGTACTTGTTTGGTTTAAGCATACAGAGAAATCAAATGCATACAGAAATAAAATATATATATTTTTAAATGCCATGTTCTTGCTTTGTCTTATAGTACTACTTGCTCTGTGGGCATAGCCCATGGAATTATTATCTTTACAGCTATTTTGCAGTCATGACACTGTTATTACCATGCAGGAATGGGAAAAATATTATCTTTTTTTTTGTGTGTGTCAGTTTTCATTAAATTGCTAACATTTTAATACCAAATAAAGAGTGGAGACTGTCAGCCTCTTCACGCTTTATTATCATTGCTAGGTGAACATGAGAGGTTTTTTTCACAGATATTGAACTGTGAAAAATGATTTTTTTTAAAGGATAAACAATTCCTGTAGAACATTCAGTACATTAATCCTACTGCAGCTTGATGTAGCTATACCTGAATTTGATCATTTCTTTAAATCCTGAAATCAGTTGGTTCTAAGTTACTTTTCAATGACATTTAACAGTTAGACTTAAAAATACAGAAGAATGCATTATAAGTTTTACCCAAAATGATTATGGCAGTCATTTGAATAAAATACAGATTTTGCAAGCTGTAAAGCATATCATTATACTATATACTGGTCTAACTAAGGTTTGGTTCACAAACTACAGTGCTCTAACCAAGTCATTAAATCTATCTAAAAGGGCCTCATTTGAGAAGCAATAAAATTTTTAATCATTTTATTATTAAAAGAGTGTTTAATATGTAGCTAATTAAATGCCAAAGGCAGGTTATCTGAGTTTAACCTTCAAAAAGAAAATGATGTATCAAAGTCTGCCTCTGGCATCATGGGATAGAAATGTCATCCTCATAATCATTGCGTGACAACTAGCTGGTGGCCTTTTCTAGAGCTATAGTTAAATTACCTGATTAAATTAATAGCCATTTAGGTGTTTTAGGAACTGCACAGACCTATACTAAATGAAAATTAGGTCCATTACATTTTCTGAGTGGGCTAGATAGACCCTAAAATAAAACACGTATGCCATTGTCCACATTACTTAGATTAAGCAATTAAAAGCCCTTTCTTAAAAGCTACTAATTTTCCATAATGTGCCAAGAACCAGGTTTACACTAATGATCTGAGAGAGTTTTTCTGCTTTTTCCCCCACCTTTCTTTTTTATTTTACTATTAAAAAGTCTCAGGGATTTGTGTATACATGTTAAATATACCTCAAATTTACAGGTATATGTGGGTGTTGTGCTGTATAGGCTTCTCCTAAAGCCTGACCTCCTGGGAGAGGTGTAAGGGAGGATGTTGAGTGTTTAGACAAAGTCCCACTAAAATCTCCATGGTCTTTTCAATATGGGCTGGAGTCTTCAGCACTGGACTTGATCTCCGTGAGAAGACAAGGTTTTGTCTGTCACAGTTGGGTGAAATGACAGGTGAAGAGCACAAAGGTTGGTGTGCTAGATGAGGTGCTTTCAACTACAGCAGGCTGACTTCTAAGACTCCAGAAAGGGTATTTATTTTGTCTTAATATTCTGCTTGAGAGACAGAAAGAAGGAAAAAAAAAAAAGTGTATTCATTTTAGATAAGGTCTAGATGGTATCTTAAAATTTTATTACATAGTTATTTGCAGATGGCTCGATTTGTGTGCAATATTCAGTAGGAAACAGTTTTTTTGCTCATTGTTATGCAAGTTTGGTTTAAGGGAATAGTAACTAGAGAAGGTGGCAGGTACTCCTGCAGACTGGCCCAGGCTCTGATGTAACACCAGTAAATTGTAGCTGTGATTCTGCATCCTTGAAAGTAATGAGCGGCCTTGGCTCCCTCAAGATCTGGACCTGGAAAGCCCCTGTCTGCATGCCCACCTGTAAAATGAGCATGGCTATACATATTCCACTGGGAAGATGGCTGTGAGAGATGACTCTCTATTTGAGCTTACTGAGACCAGTCTACATTGTTGCTCAGTTGCTCATTCAGTTGCATCTCTTCATAAAATCCTAAATGATTTCCCAGGGAAGAATGGTTCAATATAATATGATTTAGTATTTCATTTTTCTATAACAATTAGAAAGGTAATATTAAAATATTTATAACCATTCCAGAAATTTTAAATTACGTTTATATTTTTGTATGTATTTTGGTTTTGAACTCTGCTGTGTAAGTAACTTTTTACCAGTGATGTGTCAGTAATATAAACAAGAGGTTCCTACAGAAATGTTTCAACTTTGTGATAAATTATGAACAGTATGTTTGTAGATGTTCTTGAGGTAAAATTAATTGTGCAAAATAGCAGCAGTAGGTTTACTTGCCATTTAAGCTTAAGTGAAGCTTAAGGACTTCCAGAAGGGAACATTACTTTTGAATCAGTGTCACGTCTCATTGCTACTGGATTATGAGGACCACAAAATCTGGTCTGGTCAAGAAAATCACCATCCTGACCTCCCATTGTTATGCTGAATCGTATTAGGACTGTATGTAAGTAAAAATATCTGTTTAGAAGCACTCTCAGTACTTACAGAAAATGTCTTTTAGTGTCTATCCTTAAAAAATGAAAGCTAACAACAACAAAAAAAATCCCAATACATTTTAGGTGAATTTACCTTGCTGTACAGATGCTATGGTTTTGAAGGCTACCAGGACTATCACTCAGTAAATGGTGATGGGTATCCGAAGATAGAGGTACAGGATAAGGAACAAAGTTGGACTGAGAGTGGATAGGTATGAGAAAGGGTGAATCTTTTCTCTTTGAAATATTTAAACTGTCATCCCTCATTTCAATGTTTTTTGAGCCAAAGATTTGTTGCTGTTAGTTTTATTGTTTCTTTTGCATGTGACTATCTATATGTGAATGTGTGTTTTACAGAAGAATAACATGACTCACTCCCTTTCGATTATTTCTAGGAGCCCATAGAGTAAAAATTGTTTTTGACAGTGATGATTAAACAGTGTCCAAAGCAAGGGTGACCTCCACAAAAGACAGATGCCTCTAGCATGTCCCTGGACAGGTATTGTCTCAGTTTTTGGCTCCAAGCAAGGATGCTTCTTTCTTTGGTACCTGCAGCATGATTCCTCATCTCTCAGTACTGGCTCTGTTATTATCCCACCTTACAGAAATACAAAAACATGTTGAAAGGGGTGTAAAATAACATCTGATGCTTCAACATCAAAAGCAAAGGAGTTGTTTCCCCAGCCCTGTGGGTAAATGCCTGTCTCGTTGTGCCCACGTCCATGGTACAACAACATCATGGGGATGAGGAAGGTGCTGTGGCTACCTAAAATAGCTCAAATAGGCACTTGGACAATGATTTTGAGTGGGCAGCATGTCATAATACATATAGCTGGGATTTGGCAGAGGCTGTGACCCTGTCTGATTTGAAATGGACATTGTGTAATTCTTAGGTTGGCATTGGAGCTAGATGATCTTTAAGGTCCCTTCCAACCCAAACCATTCTATGATTCTATGACTAGATCTTAGAGAAGATGAAACTGCTGGATAAGATAAAAGTTTCAAGAAAGCCTCCATTTTGAGCTTTTGAAAGACCAATATGTAAATTAGTTGTCCCCATACTGAGCAGTGGATTTACTCTGATAATCCGTATTAGCATCAGCATGAACTGCTTGTTTAAGTGTAGTTCTGCACTGTGTAGAGAGATGAAGACCACCAAACTGCTCTGATCCTGCTGCAGGAGATGTATCCTGAAACACCAGCAGCAAGCTGTGCTAGTGGTAAGAGGTGAGATAAGTTTGTGTGATGAAGATTTAATGTACAGAGCTAGCTGAAGCTGTCATAAAATAGCAATTTTGTATTGGCATTTCTTTCATCTGGAGAGCCCAACATGTTGGGAGAACATTAAAACACTAATCTTAACAGAATTTAAATATTAACCCTATTTTAGTGCTCTTCCTGTCATTGCTAGCGTTTAAACTAAGGCATAGATATAAATGACTGTCTATTAAAATTTTGAATCTTTTGTAACCCAAACTTTAACAGAGACTCACTCCACAGATCAAACAGGCAAAGACAATGCCTTGCCCAGGGCTCTTCACCATCCACATACAAGCTGCCTGATTTTAAATAAAGGAAATGAATTTCTTAGAAAGATTCAAGACAAAGGATGAGAAATACAAAGTAGTGACAAAGATGCAGTGGTGTTTTTTCCTGTTAAGAGACCTGTGGGAGAGAAGCAGTCAAAAAATCCTGAAGGAGAGTATCAAACACAGGTCCTAGCTGAAGAAAGTACCACAGAGAAAAAAAAAGAGTTTGAGCAGTGTCAGTGCTTCAGAAATACGTATTTTAGGTGATTTTTCTCTAACAGTAGCTGACTGATGTATGCTGTGCTCCTTAAAATGGCTTTAATTCTTCTGTTAAATTCCCTACTTTGTGAACTTTTTAGTTCTAGCCTGTGTTCAGTGACATCCGGTAAACACAAAAACATCCCACAGGCTTCTCTCTGATGCTTTTGGGTTTGTGTTAAGTGCTGCTGCTCCACTATCCACTAAGATGAAGGTGAGCCCAGTTTCAGCTTTTATGAAAATAGTTACTAATCTTTCTCTGGAACAGTTCCTACTGCCCTTCGTAGAAAGTGAGCTTAAGGATGATAGCAATAATTAATTTTAAATTTTTCAAAATTTTCTCTCTTCTTTGGTGAAGAATCATATTCCTGTGCTATACTGAGTCTTGCCATATGAAATAAACCATCCCACTGGCTTCACTGGAGCTACTCAGAATGAGATAAAATGAAAAAAATTGGGCAGCAAATCATTATTCTGGCTAGGAAAATGTGCTTTAATCTGTAAAATATTAACTGTAAACATGAGTCAATGAGTTATCACTGCTAGACCATGATTTTAATAATAGGATATTAGACTTGATAAGCAATGCAATATGCCACAACTGATGTGTTAAATATTAGAAAAAATGCTCATGGAAAGAGAACAGTGACAGATCTGTTTAAAAAATAAATACATAATTTTTAAAAAAATGAAGAAAAATTGCAGAGTGCAATTGAATGTTTAGGATATGATTGGAGGTCACTTACTACCACCAGGGTACCGAAAGTGCTGAAATAAAAACATAAGTGATTTTAAGTGTAATTATAGTGATTCTGTCAGAACATCTCATTTTCAAAGCCATTGCACTGTTAAGAAAGAATTGTCTTTTCAATGCTAGTGGCAGCTATGCTATCCAAGTTTCCAGGTATTCCTGTTTTTCTCTTATGAGAGGAAATACATAAAGAAAAATCATACACACAATTTGGATATTTGGATATTTTTATTTCTTCCATTGATGCCATTAAGTAATTCTGTATTTACAGTATTACAGCAGAGACCTGAATATTTCTGTGGCACAAGAACAGGTCTTTTGCTCATTGACCAAATCCCTTTAAGTTTATAAAGGACGGTGTATGTGTGGTCCAGATACTCTGTACACGCTAACCCATGTCATGGATTTTAATGGAGAAGGTCTAGACAGAGTTCATACAAACAGAAACATGAGAGCATGGGAGCTTCTGAAAGGGTGGTGAGCTGGGAACTGCATGTGGTAAGAGTTGTGCCAATTATTCCAAAGCGCAGATCTACATTCCTGGTTGATATAGCTAAGACATTATCAAAGAGCTGTCAGTGGGCATTGTACATGTCCGTTTGGGAACATAGTATGTTAATCCTGACCATTTCCATGAATAGAAGATGCTTGGTCTCCACAGAAGAGACCCTACCCCATCTGTTCCTATGCTGAAGCCATCCAAATTTGGCACAGAGCACCCAGAGATGCTGCTGAAACCTGGCCATTCTTCATATGGCTGGAAATGGGCAGGGCTTTTTTTCAATATTTCACTGAAATAAGCACACTTTCTTCCCAATTGTCCCATGGGTAGAGTTATTCAGCACAAGGAGGGGGTGAGAAGTCCGCTGTGCCCAAGAATGCCTAAGAATTTGAGTATTTACTAAAATGTCCTAACTTTTTGATTTTGCCCCATCTTTTGGGAAACTCTATGTAACTAAGCTCAGGGGGCTTCTGAAAACAGACAGTTTTCTGTGCTAAACAGAAACAGAAAGTGTAAAAGTCCAGTCACAAGTGTTTCTGAACTGTTACAATAAATTCCACCTTTTTCAGAGTTTGAAGTTATCTGGGTCTTCAGCATGAACCCAGTAAAAGCAATGATCTAGCAATGAAGATCAGCCCTGGGTTCAAACACACCATGCCACAAATAACTGGCTTTGGGTTTGGATCTACTCCAATAGGGGGTAAGGATTTTTTGTTTGCTCTTATATTTGGTCCAGTAATTTTCCAAACTTCCATAAAAGGCTTGTTTTGATGTTGGCAGAAAGTTCTGGGCCAGTTTCTGGAAGACAGGGTTGTTTACTTTTAGTTTGAAGCAGTGGTTTATCTCATCAAAACTGCAATATGTATGGTTAGCTACCTTTCTTCTTCCTGATGCAGAGTAGTGTTTTATTTTAACCTTTTTTTTTTTTCCTTTTTTAAACCATAGCTTTTATTTTTTATTACTGTTATTTTTAACACAGCTTTTGTTGAGTGTCTTGCCTGCTCCTTTAAATACTATCTGGGAGATACAAACATGCATTACCTATCACCATTTTTGAACAGTATATTTATAATTTTTATTATTTATGTTTCTAGCTTGCAGTGTTGATGCAAATATATTAAATACAGTTAAGCCCTGTGTGCTTTAGCATCTGTGGAATATCATCACACCTCCAAGGCTAAGCCTGAAGCTAAAGCATTTAAGAATTTATATGGCCATTCTTTTTCTCTCTCTGTGGCATTAGAGAGAGGAAAAAAAAAAAAAAGGCAATAATGGAATGCATAACCTACATCCATAGAAAATATTACTGGCCTATTTATGATTATGATTCACGGTTTGGTCACTAGAAATATACTGTTCTGCAGGTTATGCCTTTAGCAGTTATTTGTTAATGGCAACTCCTACACACATTTTCCTGCAAGTGTTTTGGATTTCAGGAGAGAAACTGTGTCCTTCAAACAAGTTATTTCTTTGAGGGATCTTCCTGTAAGTGGGTTCCGCTGTGTATTGACTACTCATAATATTTTCTGTTATCATCTTGTCAGGGTTCAATTCATTACTCCATTCATTATTCAATTTGTTGGGCCATGAGCATCTGAATAATTGAAAACTGCAGAAGTATTATAAATTATAGTGTCTCCGTGAAATCCCAGTTTTAGGGTTTATGACTTGACTTTAAGAAATCACTCTCTGTTGAAAGTTGGCATATGAGGTCTCATCTTTAAAGCAGAATCTTATCAGTGTGGTGGTTTTTAATATCTTTATTGTTGCATACTTAAAAACTCAGGTTGCCTAAGTATATTAAATTATGGACTTTTTTTTGAACAGTTTATCTATTTTTTAATTACTATTACCATCTCAGTGATGTGGTCTGGGGACAGATAAAGAAATTAATTTATTTTGAGGTTAATAAGCAATTTACAGCTGTTAATTAAAATTTCTTTTTTTCTTTTTTTTTTTTCCCTCTTCACTAAGTAGACTTAATATAGCCCCACCATATTAAAGACAAAATATTTTTGTGGTCTTTTGCAGGTCAATGATGTTCCTATGCAGGAATATAAGCTGACATTTAGCTGTTATTTTAAATAAAGTGCAGTATGTCTGACTCAAATGTGTTTTCTGATTTTATTTTTAGCTGCTCTGTTTTGATTTGGGGTAATATATCTCTATTCTCTAGATAAATTATATTAAATAGCATCACATTTATTTAAGAGAAGAGCTATTTAATTTCTAGAAACACAAATATAAAATAGCCTACATTCTTCTCTTGATTATGTTCCTGAAAGATCAACAGAGTTGTACCAGGGCTGTCTGTATTTCTTGCTCTTAATTCTAAAGATTGCCTGTCATTTAAGCATTGCGTACATTTAGGTTGTAGGCCAAATTTGGGAAGAAATGCTTGAAGCAATGAATTTGCTTTCTGTGTGGCTCTGACATTAAGGTTACAAAATATTTTTTAATTTATTCCTGTGCTGATTGTTGCTAGCCTCATATGCTTCAAAAATGACTACTATGATGATCTAATTTTGCTATTACAATATAGGAAAATTTTATTATATAGGAAAATTTATAGTCATGCTATTGGCAAGCTACAAGATAGCAAGGATGATGTGATGAAGACACATATATTAATTATATGAACCATATTCTTTGGTTTAGCCACAACCTTTTGCAGAAGACAAGAGAAGGACATTTTCCTGAGAAGACAGTGTGATACCCATTGTCAGCTATCAGAGCTTGATTTTGTAGCCCAAACCTGAATGCATGGCACCCTTGGAGGTATCTTGTCTGTCTTGTACTCCTCTGGCTGTTGGTCCAACAGGGTACAAGGCTCCTTAGCTTTATCAGCCCTCTCTGTGCAGGTGCCTCTACCTTACAGTCCAGCTCTTGGCCAAAGATGTGAATGTGTTTTGCCACAACATTAAGTGTTTGCCCATTGCGGCATGTCCTGCCCTTCTTTTGACCACATGAATCTTTTCACTGTGCTCTGGATCTTCTGTACTTCTCTTTGTACATTCCGTCTTCCCATTCTACCACCTCTCTTCACTGCTTCACTGGTAGCTCCCAGATTTTCTAACAATTATTTACTTTCTCACTTTCTGAATTCAAATGTCTTCCATAATCAAATAAAAACAATAACAACTCTCCCATAGCTAAGATTTTTGATGTTACATTTACACAAACCTATATAATATAGAATCATTTAGGTTGGAAAAAACCTCTAGGGTCATCGAGTCCAACCATTAATCTACCAAGTCTACCACTAAACCAGGTCCCCAAGCACCACATCTACACATCTTATGAAAACCTCCAGGAATTGTGACTCAACTACTTGCTTGGACAGTACATTCCAATGCCTCACAACTCTTATATAATGTGTACACACATTATGTACAAGTCTTCAAACAGTTTCTGCATATGCATATACATATTTGTGTATGTATATAGTCATAAAATGCTTATAGTCTGGAAAACACGATTCTGACCAAATATCATCTAATGCAACTTTTATCTCATTTTCCCTTAAAACATCATTTGTTTACTTTTCTTGGCCTTTTAGGTCTGTAGATATGTGGCTGTGTATTTCTGTATCAACTAGGGTGATCATTCTCCCATCAACTTGGAAGACTTGGGGTCTCTTATACAGCAAACAGCTGACTGCAAATTTACAGCCATAAAATAATTCACCTAGAAGAAGCAAAAATGGAATTGCACAATGATTTGTAGAATCTGCGTCTCTCCACAAAGAGAAAAGGAAAGAAATAAATTTGCTACATACTTATTTCCTACTGGTGTCTATTGCTATTTCTCCAACATGGAAGAAGTAAATAGAGAAGTAAATTCATCCGTTTGTGATTTAAAAATTATGAATTCCCACTGTTACACAAAAATTGTATTAATTATTTGCCACAGTCAAAGTTCACATCATGGAAAAACAGAAAAAAGCAGCTCAGTGTTGGTGTGACAATGGCAAGTTATCTTAATGTGGTTGTTGTTCTTGTGCCTACAGGACTGCCTGCAGTTTGACCTTAGGAGTTCTGAGCCTGCTGGAGTTTTGCTTATAAATTTATCAGTTCCTGAACTTCCTTCCTGTGGTCACACTTGTGAATCACTGTGAGAGGCAGCACCAAAAATGTCTTCAAAACTAGTCAGCAACAATATACTAAGGACCAACACAAAGAGAGATGATGCCCATGGTTTGTTGTGGGCAGGCACACAAAGGCCGGGTAAAGGTTTAATGATGAGACCACACAGGAAGGTCACCATAGTCTGTGTTCTGCTTTTACTTAGCTAAATAGCTGAATACATGTACAGATGCTCAGCAGTCCTCTGCACACTATCTTCAGTGAAAGTGAAGCCAGCAGATACCTTTTGTATTCATATATATATGGTAGGAAAAGGGCAAGTTTGTTTCTACCTGCATCTGAAACCCTTATGGGCAACTTGATGGTATTTTTGTTTGGATATGCAGTTGGTGGGTCTCACAGATCATGGGAAATATTCTAAGTGACTCTGTTGATTTGGGAAAAATGCTAGGGAAACTACAAGAACCAGATGGGGGACACAAGTAAAGACGTGGCATCAGTTTGAGCCACAACTTCAGTTACCCCTGCCATCCCTGCATTGCTTAGGGACAGTGGCACGGCGCAAAGTATTCCAGCATAACCATACCCCAGAGTCTGCTTCTCAATATTAAGCTTAATATTGAACACCCAAAACGATAGAGGAAGAAGAGTGATGTTGGGAGTGGTGGGAAGGAGCATGTGGGCATGTGCAATTGCAGTAGGATAGGAGATGGCAGCCTTGCATAAAGAGGTTCCAGGCGTGGGATCCCATGGGGTAGGAAGTGGAGGAGATGACCTCCCCTGAGAGGGATAGGAAGGTTGCTCAAAGCCCCTGGAAAGGAGTGGAAATTGGTGAAGGGCTTGTGCACATTGCACCAGAGTGAGGGGCTTAGAAAGACATTCAACGAGCTCATGATGTATAATAAAAGAGGTGTGACAAAATGAAGGTTTCTGGACCTGTGGAGGTACAGGTGGGCTATGCCATGGGGAGTGACCAAGTGTAAACCCAGTGTGGAGCTGGGGAGTGTATACAGCATTGAAAATGAAGCGGAACGGGAGGAGGGAGGTTGATGAGCAATGGAGAGGGTTAAAAGGTTAGCAGTGAAGTGTGCAACATCCTGCTTGCTTTATTTTCTGTCCTGTTATTGACAATCTTATTTCTCAGTCATTATTTAATGGGCAGTTTGTCTGAGTGAGAAGTGAGACTGATTAGGTGTAGGAAGCAAAGTAATTAAAGCTGCAGGATAAAAAACTGCTTTAGGAAATCTTCTGCCCACTCACATTCTTTATATCAATGACATTGATATTAACATTTCCCAATAAAATAAGGGATTTAATCTTAAAACTATTTTTCTTTCTTGCTTTCCATACTTTTAAAAATAAACTCAGGCTCTTCAAAATACATCAAACCATTCTACTGTTGGATATCTAGTTCTATAATCAGTTCAAACTTGTTTGACAAAGTCCAGCTAGGATCTGCAATGAGTGCTTTTGAGACCTACCTGGATTTTTATTTATGAGTTTTACAGAGTGCACAAAACTGGGTTTGCAGTGAAAATATATCTTTAACAGTGGGGGAGCAGCATTTGTGCCACAAAACCACAGAACGTAGAATCATATTTAATAAAGAGATATTTAGTTTGCTATTGGAAAAGGATTGCTTGTAGGAAGATATAAAAGCTACTTAGGTATTTTTATAGAACTTTTGCATAAATCTTTTATCCATAACCTGATCTAGTGACATAAATATTAGCAGCTTGTTTCTATTTCACCTGCTGTAGAACCACTGCTGTCCTACAGCAATAACCAGCAAGGGAATAGAGCTATTTGCTGCTGTCATAAATAAGAAGGGGTGTCACAGCTGTTTTCATTTGACTGAGCAGTAATGGAGTTAATTATACTTCCAGTCTCTTTGTTTTTGATCTGTGTTTCCAAAGTCATCTAAGCTTCTTGAATTCTTGCATTTTTTTAACCCTTTTTTCTACTCACCTGTATTAGACTTTGTCTTTGGTTTGGAGGGGGTTTTGTTGTTATAATTCTTTTTAGTATTTATCCAAGCTTTTCTTATTAGTTAAAATTTATTATATGAAAATCTCTACTAAAAATCAATGTATTTATTTGTCTGGTACAGCATAATGACAGATAGAGACCATGGTCTTTCTCTAAGAGCAGGCTTATAGACTTACCTTTATTGGAAAATAAGTCTGTGTTAAAATCCAACAATTCACATATATTGCTTTAAGCAAAAGAACAACAAAATAAAGCTGTGCTTTGATCAAATCAATCACATTGTTAAAAGAAGGTTGTAATTAAAGAAGTCAAAAGGATGGCCAGACCTGCACAAATGGGGTAAAAGACAGTTCTTATTTAGGAGCACTAACCCATAAAGCCGCTACACAGCAACACATCTAGCAAAATGTATTGGAAGAAACCTCTGTGTTGTTGCTCATTTGTAGCTTTGTCTGTTACTTGCATTTTGTTTGGTTTTGCCCTCCTTTTTTTAATGTATAGAATAAAGATAAGAATATATATAAAAATAAGAATAAAGATAAGAATAAATAGAACGAAATCTTCATTTATAGTTTTTAATGGAAATTTCTTGAATATGGCCAAGTTTTTCTCAGAGAATTCAATACATCTGTAGTCATGCAAAGAAATAGAGGTGTTGAAATGACTATGGTGACTCTGATTCTGAGACAGGTTTATAAAGTTATTGGTTTGATGGGACTCAGGCACTGAGTGTGAGCGAAAACCACAGTGGACACTTTTCTGAATATCTGCATATTTAAAAACATCTCTCAATATATACTCTTAGTGATTTGCAAATAAATATGTGATTAAATGAAACAGGAGAGCAGCAAGTGCTACAACTATAATTCTCTAATATAAATCGTCAATAATAGTTAAATCTCAGAAATACCTTTGAGAAGGAGATAAACAAGGAGATAACTGTAACAAACAAAAACATAATTGCTTATATACATTTAAAATCAAAGTTACTTGAAATTTAGTATGAGAAAAAACATTTTCAGTAATATGCACCAGCATAGAAAGTCTATGATAAGTAATGTCACTCTCGATGTATTTAACTAGTCCTCAGATCCAATTGCTATATTGTTATTACAGCATTGCAAGACTGAGAATTCCATATTATTTTATCCCTTTGTTTACTACATTGACAGATAATTAACAGACAGGGTGAGGTGAAACAGATGAGATAAGAAGAGGTGAGATATACTTCATAGCAGTCCTGCCAAAGTGCCCCTTTGATGAGGTCAGGACACACAGATCACCATGTGCCAGAGCGATATCTCTTATGTAAGCTTTTAGCAGGTTGCCCTCTATCTCAAACTAGCCCAGTACTGCTCAATAGTGCATATGTTGAGCTGTTACTTATCTGATTTTGTAGGTGAGGAGTGGTGCTGACATAATCAAATCTCTTCATAGAAGACAAAAAATGGTTTTGGAGTGGGAAGAATCCTTGTTCTCTGCTGACTTGAGATTAGTTCAGACTAGAGAGTGAGGTCGAGTATTTTTTTCCACTGCCAAAAACTTCAGTCAACTACCCCACTTAATGTGGCTATATATGATCTTGGTAGCATTTCCTGTTGATGTAAGTTCTATTTACCCTTTTCTGAAAAGTAGGGAGAAAATTTGATTTGTTTTTGTTTGTTTTGGTGTGGTTTTATTTTATTTTATTTTATTTTTATTTTTATTTTATTTTATATTTTATTTTATTTTATTTGAACCTGGGCAAAATTTAAAACCCAGATTGTATTGTGAGATATGTAAAAACTCTACTCTCAATAATGGATTTAGCCAAACTACAGCCTGTGCTACAGAAGGTCAAATCTTTCACTCTGAAGTCTTTCAGACTCTGAACCCAGTTTGCATATTGAGCTCTCAGAACTATTTTCAACTACCAAGGGCATCTGAGCATGAAGAACACATTTCTTGATGTCTTTAGTTACAAATTGGCACACAGATGGGCTGCAGTAGCATGATGGGGAGGGGGTTCACATCTTAAATCCGCTCTGTTTATTACCCAGGAAGTTTTGATCAAGTTTATGGTGTTAAAGACTCCAACATATCAACTCCATTGAAGAACAGGACAAGCTATTGTAAATATGAACCATCAAAGCATTAGCCATTTCAAAGAAATGAAGCAAATCAATTGTTTTCTATAAAGGTGCCTTTCAGATCTCCTTTTTCAGGTTCTGAGATCCCTTATCAAGTTCAGCATTATTAAATGTTGGACTATGGACTGCAAGAGTAATTTTTTTAGGACTTCTAAAGGGTCACTTTGCTGCTAACATGCTTGTCTTTGCATTTATTTTACTTGACCTAAACAGGGTTACACACGCACGTACGCACACACACATACACACACAATATGCATAAACCAAGATTAATTCAGTTGCATATAATACTTGCTTGAGCCCTAACCCAGCAAAGAATTTGAGGACTTATAGAAGATCAAGAATGTGCTTGAAACACTCTCATCAGATGGGGTTGATATTTCCAGTGAAACACATTCACTAATATAATGATCTAGTTTAGATTCTTACTGTTTATATGCAAGAAAAAAAAATACTGCTTGCACTGGGGAAATGTAGGATTTCTTTGTAGTACTCCATATGCACTACACATATGCACCTGTAAACAGCTACATATCCAAATCAGTGGGATAGTTTCTTTATTTGAGTTGTCCATCAGCTGCTGGAAATATGCTGCAGAAACATTGTGCTGATGCTCTCCATATTAGGGCAACAGGGATTGTTTGTACAAGTATTCAAGGGATGGAAAATACTCAATCCATTCTGCCTGTTTTCTGCTCAGCATAATGGATGTGAAAATATTTTGATGTTAATGTTGTATTTATAGCTTTTATTCTACTAACTTTAGGGAATTTCTACACAAAAAAAAATTCCAATGAAATATAGGAATTACTTAAATTCAAGCATGGAGGGCATCCATCTCAAAGCACATGCTTGAATTTAAATAGAAGGTTAAATGTCTTCATAGAATGGAGTCAATATTTTCAGCCCAGTTAGCCTTTCCATTATGCCTGGTAATTGAAGGCACCTGACTTCAATGTATGCTTTCTTTAACACACCAAAGCACTGAGCTGCCATGTTTCAAAAAAAAAAAAAGAGGCTAGAATGAATTTCCTTTTCCAGTAAAAAGTAGAATTTCCTCTCCAAAATTACATTGGCTTGAGTTCCATTATGCCTTATATACTTTCCAACACCAGTGACAGGTTTAAGATCTGGTATTTGTGATGCTTAAGAGCTAAAAACATATGATTTATATCTCTGGAAAGTATGTATTTCTCGCTTTTTAATGGGACAAACAGAAGTTGCACCTAGTCCTGGAATGTCCAGAGTAGTTGAACCTTAAAGCTATAATATGCATATAAACACAAAAGTTATTTCAGGTCATTTTAAAACATGATTTTAAATTAATGAGTTATATCTTTCTCAATTTGAAACCAAATCTGGTAATAATTTAGCAAGATGGATTTTGGACGCAATGTCTATCATACATGCCTGCTTTCCAAAGCATGCAGTAAAACACACAGTTTACTGTAAATTGCTTGATTGCTTTACTTTCTTCCAAGATTCAGCTTAGTGGAGTAACAACGATACAAAATTGGTGAGAGAGGAGACCTTTCCTGTGCCTCAGTGACAAAATTTTTCATTTTTTTCACTTTCTTGTAAACCTCATCTTCTAATCCTGGTCTCCTTTTGACCCTGCAGGAATCAGTCAGGAAAAAGGTGACAGAGGTGACAGGGTCTGTTTTCCCTTTTTTTCTTTTCTTTCTTTTTTTTTCTCTCTCTCTCTCTCTTTTTTTTTTTCTTTTAGAGCAAAACCATCTTAAAAAAAAAAAAGAAAAAGAAAATTCTCTTTCACAGTGTTTTAAACTGTGTATATGAATAGTGAACATTTCTCTAAAAGAGGAATGGTAATGCTATTCTGACATAAATGTAAATCTACTTTTTCCTACAAATTAAAGTTTCAAAAATGATGAATATATTCTTGCTGAATACTGATATTCTCTCCTTCTTCCTCCACAATTTTTCCTACCCTTTACAACTCCCTAAATTATAAGGGAATTAAAAGTCCATTAGATAGTATACATTAACATATGCTATTATGGTTCTAGCTAGTGAGCGTGGGCAGAAGCTGCTGTGTGACAGGATTTTCCATTACTGTGCTTTGGAGGCAAAACATAATATTGTTTAATGTTTTGTTATTTTTTTTTTAATAAAGTGAAATTTCTAAGCTATGTCATGTGACCTAAAATAGGTAAAGAAAATACTTGTTTCCAAAATATTCTCCCCATCAATTACTATATTGAAAAGAAGCCTGGTTCATTCCAGGTTTCCAGGCCATGTCAAAGCAGCCTTTTATAGACATCTATAGAATACCCTCTCCCAAGGAAATCTGACTTTTTTTTTTCTTTTTTTTTTTCAGTAGACATAGTTGCTACATGCTTTGAAGCAAAAATAACAGCTGTAAATTTTTTGAAACATAAAAACATATAGTTTTTAGGTTCTGTTTGCCTTGAGTCTGCCAGATAAGCCTCCAGGAGTAAGAGGCTATGGGCTATATGTCCTTGACCAAGTCGGCTACCCTTGCTATATCCTCATTTTGCCACATATACGATGGCATAATGCTTCTCTACCTCATGAGATAGAACTTAGAAATTATATTTAAAATTTGCAATGTGTTCAGAGAGGATTTTTCAAATCTGTAACAGGTTTAATTGTAAAGTACTACAGCTGGGCAAAATATTGCACATATTAGTGTTATGTTTTCTACCAGTTCAAAAGACTTTATCATTGTGCTACCACAGATTTAGGGCAAAATACCAGGTATAAATCTTAACAGTCAGAGAAATTTACTTACAGTTACCTTTTTTACTATTATTGATAACAGATTTATACCTGTGACCAGGGAAGAAGTCATCTGAATGCAGTCATGGATGATTTTAAATTAAACATAAAGTTTAAGAAAATTCTGGCTAAATGTCATCAAGATCCATCATACCAAGCTGTCTGAGAGGCTAAAGGGCATGCTGTGAGTGAGATGAAGGGCAAAAGGAGAGCTAGAGCCAGCATGTGCAGGCAGTGTGGTACGGGGATGGTCACAGGAGCCATCTGAGGAGAAGATGGTCACTCCATTTGTGTGACCAGCTTCCTCCTAGCATCTATTCCTCTGCTCCATCCCCTTCTGCCATTTCTATGCAGGCAGTATTGTGGGCTTCTGAGCAAAGATTTATTTATTTATTTTTCTCTAAAAATCCAGCTATAATTTACAACTCTTGTTTCTGTGTTTACCATAAAAGTCTATATTTGAAATCAAATTTTAATGTGAACTGAAATTTAATATATGGAAGACATGGAATATTTATGGCCATATTGTTTGTATTTGGGGATAAAAATAGTCTTTTCATGAAAAACACAGTATTGACCCAAATTCCATTGTTTCCCCTGCAACACATACGTTAAGGAGTCCTAAGTGGATAACAGGAAAGAGCAATAATAAGGATAACAATAGGTTACAGAAACAATTAGGTAAGGAATAACACATGACAGGTAATCCAGTGGTAAATTTATAGGTGTGCTGCTCTCTCCTTGGGAGCCCTGTGAGACACCAGGCCAAAGGCCAAATACATTCCCAAGGAATGCGTACAGAATCACAGGCCTGCAGACTGCTTGCTATTATTAGAATTGTAAAATGTTACTGCTGATTTTTTTATATCACACTGTGTGGTTAATTTAAAAATGTGGCCAGGCAATTTATTGTGTGTATGGGATGTCTATTTTCAATACAATTTTCTTTGATTATTTTAAAATGTGTTGTTAGATTTAATTCTTTTTAAATGCATTTTCAAGCCCCAGGAGGACTGTCAATGAGGCTTAAAAAGCTCTCAGTACCTAGGCTTTGTTCTGGCATTTTGGTTTGACACTCAACCACTGAACAGTAAATGTTTGTTTTCAAGCTGATTTTCCCCAACCTAGCAGCCTTTTTGTAAACCCAGCCAGTGCTGTGCCAGTTAGGAAAATGCAGGAAAAGTAATTTAAAATTAGCAGTGGCAGCAATGGGCTCACACGCACAGCAGTACTATGCCTGTGCTCCTGCATCAGCCAGTCTCACCTGCACTGCCTGAAAGGTCTCCCGGGTCTGAAGCTTCATGCTGGGACACTGAGATGCCTGCTTGAACAGTGTTGGTGAATAAAAAGGAGATAAGTACATATTGTGCTGCCCAGGGCCAGTAATGAAGGCTTAAAATATCTGGAAAATGGAGTTTTGCAGCATTCTGAGGAAAGCTAATGGCTTTTTCTCCTACCTTTGAATTGCTGCAAGATGTCTGTATCTGAAAGTTTTTATATAGGCAGAAGAACTGTTTCAGATTATGAATAGAATCAGGTCTGATTAATTATAACTTTCCTCCCTAAAACATAAGGCCGTCCCTTCTTTTGCAGTTCTAGGGAATAAACGTGAGATATAATAAAATAGCTGTGATATTCTGGGTTTGTTATTTCAAACAGTGAAATGAAATAAAATGAAGTCCAGGACAGAGGGCTTCATGTTTATCTACATAAGTCAGGAGAAATCTTGACGGTTGTTTTTCTGCAAATTCTGAAAATTCTTGCAGAAGAATTTGTTTCCAAGCATTTCTCTGAGAGCAAGAGCTCCATTTTCCTTGTTCTACACATCCATGCCCTTCTGCTAGCCTACATACTCTTGGTAGCCAGTGCTCTAAACCCCATTTATTTATTTATCTATTTATTTATTTATTTATTTGAGGAAGCTCAAATATTTAAAGGAACTGATAAAGGTGTGTAGGTTTCTCAGGGGAGGGGGAAGAAGTTAAGATCTAAATATTAAAAGTGACCTGCAGGTATTGAGCAGATAAGGTGTAGGTGGGCCCATCTATGTCTCCGCAACCTTTGAAATCATATGTACTGCAGAAAGTGTTCTAGCTGAATACCAATAGTTCGTGGTGCTTCTTTCACATTTGTTCCTGTTCTTCACTCTCCTATACATCAGCACATCGCACTGCCAACATATCTTGTCAATAAAATACCAGTTTCAAAGGTGATAATATTATTTGGTATTTTCAGACTCTCCTATTTCATCGCCTTTAAATTTCAAACCTTTCAAAGCTTCCACTTTGTCTATGGGAGAATGTGATCAAGACATAACCTAGAAAGTATAGTTACAGTATAATTTTGAGATGTGTCTCAAGTGTTAAGAAGAATTACTAATTATCCAAAACAATCATACAGGATAACCTGAGATCCATTCTCTTTCAGTAAGGTCCCACTTGATTTTAACCATTTAAGACTGCAGTGGGCTTTTTCTGCAGAGTAACTACTTCTAAGGTGAAACTTCTAAAGATTCGCTCACTCCCTTTTTGTCACGTACCAGCTTTCAGTTAGGAATTCTCTGTTGGGAAAGCCTCTTGCAAGGATTTCTACAAACAAAACAACTTAGCTCTAAGAATTGTCCTTGTGGCTTTGGGGGGAGTAAATCAGACTACATTTGTTTTCAGGGGAGGGATGGGTGCTATCAAAACTCAACTGTTGCTGTTCCTTGTGGCAATTTTCACTTCACTCCTGGAGCTGAAAGGTAAGTGTGTTCATTGCATTAATCACCTTGAATAAATTAATGATCAGATTTTCAAAAGGTCTTAAGTAAAGTGGCCATATTTTAACATATACTTACATACAAATAGCCTTCTTATTGGCCCACATGAAAGCCTGGATATATACAGTATGAGGAGCTGAAACCTTTAGCAGATCTCCAATACTTCACAATAACATAAGTCCCCTTAGACTAGACTCAGAACAAGAAGCTGCTTCAGTGTGTGAACCAAGAACAGCCATCAGGAGCTCTCAGTTAATAGCTTTGTTGCCATGCTTGTAGCAAAGTGAAGGCTTAAAATAGTATTCCATAATATACTTAGAAACTATGAGAATAGATGTTCTGGTGAATGTTGGCATTCTCTGGTTCTCTGTTTTACTTTCAGATTACTGGTATGCTATAAAACCTTTGCACTCTGCAGAAATCAAATGCATTTTGACAGCTACTGTCAATGATAAAACACTTTATCTGTCATCAGAAATAGTAAAATGTTTTCAATGTGAGTGGTTCTAAAATTGGAAGGATAACACAGACAACTGAATAGTTTGGCTTAAGGATTGTTTGCATGATTTAGAAAGGAGTCCTTTTATATAGAGAACACAATTCACTCTCAAAACAGTAATTTTTCAAAACAAGACATTTGGGGTATTAAATGGTTAAGACCAAGTAGGTGGGCAGCTAAAGTATCTGCCACTTCTGAGAGCAAAAATAGCATGTACCTTATTAAAAGCAGCCTGATAGGGTCAGTAGCCCAGTCTCAGAATACCACCCAAGAACAATTTCAATTTTAATAGCTTCTACTATGTATTTCATAAGCATGCCCATTGAAATTGAGTCATCAAAGCCTCCCAGTTCCTCCAAGACAGATTTTAGCCTGAGAGCTCGGAGTAATTATCCCACTGGATGTTAGCCTGTGTAGCTATTTCAACCTCGTTCATCATTTCAAACAGCTACATACTCTGCCTGCTAATTTCATCAGATGGATTAGCCTCTCTTACTTGTCTATCTTTTTTCTTTTTTTTATTATTTTTTTTTAATTTTTTTTTTTATTATTTCTGGGGGGTGAAATATTGCCTTCTTCCCCTGTTTTAATAAGCTGAGCAGGCATGCACCACTGCACCGTTCCTGCCTCCTATTTCTTTCAGCTCAGAGAATGATCTTCTGGGGGAAGATCTGGGAGTAAATGTGAAGGTGAAAACTTGGCCACTTTTACCTGCAGGCTGGAACCAGCTGCTTTCCACCCATGCCTAAAAATACAGTCCTCAGCCTATCTGAATTTATCTGCCTGTCTGTTTATAGGGTATTCTAGGCAGGCCTACTTTTCTGCATATCTTTCGTTTCTTTTACACTGAGTGTCAGTGGTTTTCCTAGGCTTCACATGATACTGTGTGCCTGCTAATGCACATCACAGAACAACTCACTCAGTGACAGGAAATCATCAAGCCCACCCGATTGCCTATTACATCTAATATTTGCAAGTAAATGCACATATAAATAAAAAGAGGGAAATGTGCGTTAGAAATTTTGTGTGAGAATACTACAAGAAATTTTGAAGGAATTCACATTCTTATGTCATCCTGTGATAAGAAACAGCCCTATCTTATTACAAAATGTACTTTATATAGTTCTACTCAGGAACAGAAATAAAGTGGATTTAAGGCTAGATCACTAAGTTGAGTGAATGGTCCTTTTCCACCCACACATGAAGCCTTTGTTTAAATATTTCTCAGATGTAGGTTCAGATGAACATGTGGTTAATACCTCTGGTACAATACAACTGGCATTTTGTTTGTTGCCTCAATTCTCAGCATGTTTGTTTTGGTGCATGATGTTTGCAGGATGGCAACATTAGCCTTTGGGAAATGACAGAAAGCTGCATCTTGGAGGCAAGGTGAGCTTTTAAGGGAACTCTTCTGCCCACTTGTCCATCAGGGTGTCAGCATTCAACAGCTGCTTACAAGCTGGGAGTGTGTGTGGGGTCTTATCTGGATATGGGGGGGACGGGAGGAAGCAAGGTGACAGAAGATGTTTGCTGCAGGAAATATGGTTCATCATGGCTCTATGAGCACATCTAGGGCTAATGTAATCATGGGGAAAATGCTTTGTTAGAGTATTTATCAATTATATCAATTATCTTCTTTCAGAGTAGTAAACCTATGGTTAGTTTGGTGGAGGCTGCTAGGAAATGATTTTTCCTTCCTTCACAGATTGTCTGAGGAGCTAGACAAGAGCCATATCAATTCAGAATGACCTTGGTGTTAGGACACATTGATATTTTAGGCAATGTTCTTTTAATTTTTGCAAATTTGTAACATTAGTTATGGTTCAGTACCAGTATCAAGATCATTAGTATTAAGTCAAATACTTTTGGATTCACAAGGCAGTAATTGCAGTAGCTTTTCCAACTATTTATTGGTAAGTTTTATTTCTATTTTGCCATCTTCTCAGAGTCCTTTGGCCAAATCTTGCCTTCACTAAAAGCAGAAAAAATCCACTGATCTTAATTTCTGCTCCTCAGATATGGAAGCCAAACATGTATCCTCCATGATTTCATTGACTTAAAAGTCCAGTCCCCTGGAAAAGACGCCATTTCAGTGAAAGTTGCTGTATTGGCATAAAAATGATGTAGACTACACTTGACACTTGACTTGAGTGGATACATTTTGGCCAACCCAGCTCCACATCTTTTTTTCTAAAATATATATATGTCCATTACCAAAGAACAAGACAGTCATAGGACAAATCTGAATGGGTAGCTAAAGAACAGTAGCTACTGAAAGATCTTAGTCTTGTAACAATTGCAAAATAACACTTTTTCTCAAGACAGAGAAAAAAGTAAACTTTAAGCACTAGTTGTTTCAACTCTATTATTTACTAATAGCAACTCTCTTAGTTTTTAAGAAATGTCTAACAAAGAGTGATAGAGTCCTTAACAGATAAAAAGATACAAATTCAACTTGAATTCAATGTAATATTTTTTTATAGTATCTGTGGCAGCTATCTGATTTTCATGAGACATAACATTATCTTCTTCCACATATGTAACAAAAAATATGAGCCTGCAAAACTGTATAAACCAAGAAAAATACATCAAAGCATAATGGACAGGATGGAGTTCTTCTAGTGCTGTTGATTGCTGAAGAGAAAATAGAGAACCCATTAGGAATGCCTTCCTATTCTTTAATTCTTTCCCTCCCCCCACCCAGCCCCTCAACCCAACCAAGGCTATTACACACATGAGGACACACATCCTCAATCATTTCATATCCTCCCCAGCACTCTACAAGGCATACTTCAACCTCTTGTCTTTCAGCACCATATATAAACAGCAACACATATTCCCTCAGGACAGTACACAACTCTGTTTCCTCTCTCAGTGAGAACCACACAAAGCAGCTACATGCTACAAGCCACAAGCAGAGTCAAGGTCACTTGCATGTCCTTAGGACCTCTTCCTTTTTTTCTGTACTGATAATTTTCTGTTTGGACTTTGTTGTTTATTACTATGATAGCTGCACTCCAGCAAACTGGAATTCTTATTTGGAGAAATCCCAAGAGGAAAAGAATTGTATATATTTTTCTCTAATTCAAAGATTGTTATTTTTAGTACAGTGATGATTTTTTTTTCTTCTAAAATCCAAATCATATTCTGAATAACTATGCCTCTTACATGTATAAGTAAAAAGAGTCTCTCATTGCTTCCTGTCATCTCCAGTATTCATAAGCCCTATGTTGTCCTTTAAGTACTATCATGGAAACCATAAATTCAAAGGATACATAAAGTAAATATTGTCCTGATTGTTCTTTTGAGCTAAGGTAGTCCTAAAGAATGTCATGAGCAAATGGCACTCCCAGGTTGGCTCCCAAGAAAATTTATCCATGAAATATTTCTAACATATCTTTCAGTGGCCTGTCAACCCTAGGAAATATATTTTATTGGCCTTTTAAGGGCAAGATTCGGTCCTAACATAATTCTACTAATTTTGGAGTAAGAAGTAATAGTTTATTTCCCAAAAATCATGGGAAAATGTAGGGTTTAGTGCTGTCTAGAATGACAGGGAGACTGTTTGGGAATCATTTTTTTTTACAGGAAATAATCCTTGTTTTGTGAATATCTATGGTAAAAATGAAGGTTAGAAAATCTCTTGCATCAATGTTGCTTAGAAAAAGGACTGGTGAAGAAAACTAAGAGCTACTTCATAAGAAGACCATACAAATGTTGACATAGCCTAATGGACAAGCAGACACAAGTATGAAAGTAATTAAAATTTTTGGCTGTACTTAATTTTCTAATTTAATTTATAAACACGATAAGTAGTATAGTCTTTCACCCAAATAACTGTACTGAAACAAAGGTAGCACAATCTTTCTGATTATGTTCACCAAGAATCGTCTTGACTCAACAAGACAGTCAAGAATATGAAGTTTTGGATAAATAGAGTTGGTATAGATAGATCATTTACATTGCTTACATGCTGATTAGAAAATAAAAAACACAATTTTTGTAATTAACAAAGTAAGCTCCTAGAAATGGTTTATTATCCCATCTTCTTGATATTAAGTTATATCTGAAAAACTAATAGGTTAGCCATGTCTTCCCCAAAGTGTTTGATTTAAAGTTCAAGCTTTTTTAAGTACTATATATTGCCATTAAGATAAAATATTGGGCAGTGCTATCTCCTGGACACCATATTTTTAAGAATATGTTTCATGCCTCATTTACCAGAAATGTATCGAGATTTTCCTGAGCCAACATTCAAAGAATAACTTCACATTTTTCATACCAAAATGCCATGTTTTTGTCTTTTCTTGTTAATTCCTTTGCTCCCCAGAACTGCTATCTTGAGTTACTATTAAATATATATGGTATACCATTTAAAGCACAAGCAGAATATATTCATGTACTGCATATACAAAATGTATATGTAAGAATACGAGTTTCCATACATTACCTGGTGGCAGATGGCTCTTGGGAAAGTCTTGATTTCTGAAAAATGACAAGGGAAAGGCACAAGCAAAGCACAGTTATGATATGTGATGCTAGAGAAGTGGTTGCCTCGAACAAGGGGATGATTCCTGTTGGGGTGTCATACCTCAGCTCTGTGTAGCCAACTCACTTGATAAAGCTTCCTGCTCTCCTCCTACTAGTGCATTAGGCACCTGTAGCCTCATACAAGATACATCTCTTTACTATCGGACTGACGTTTAGACTGAGTTATTACTGTGAAATTTGAAAGAAAGCATGTGTGTGTTGGAAACAATTTAAATAGAAACAAAAATCAATTCTACCAGAAATCATATAGTGTCAGTGGCTTAGTATATGGACTAATGTAAGTGGTTTCAAGAATGAAAGTCACCCTGAAAATCACACTCTTGGAAAGCCCTGCAGAGGCTGCCATGATAGTTGCTGCAAACTGTACATGGTCAAAAGATCATCATTGTAAAACTGCAGAACTTGTTATGTGCTGAATGCTTGGTACTCTCAGTGAATGTACCATTTGAGATATAATACAGGAGGGTGGCAAAATAAGAGTTATTGGTTTCAAGAGTATTATTTACTACCAAAAGATTGCATGCTGATAGAACTGCACAACTTCCCTTGCTGCCTTAGCAATCCCAATATGTTTTTTAACAATTCTGCCCGACTTCTTGCCTTAAGTTTTCTGTTACAGTTGGTGATACATCCCATTAAGATTTTCTCATTCTAGATAAAGTGCCAGGTTTCTCTTCTACTCTATGCTCTAGAGCAGGAAATTAGAGGGAGGGACAGAAGAGAGCAGAAGTTCTTGAAGATATATAGTGCAAAAGTTTAAACCAAAGGAAACAGAATAAGAACAATTCAGAACGTAGTGTGTATCAGAATGCATATTTTGAGGTGTGTATGTTTGTTCAGGATGTTTATCCAGACTTGAGCTCATATACCCCACAGCTAGTCCTATTGACTTTGGTAGGGCTGCATATATAATAAGCAAGGCAAGGTTCCTTGTCTTCTTTCCATTCCTTCAGGACCACCAAAAAAACAAACAAACAAAAACAAACAAACAAACAACACACAAACCACCGCCACCACCAACAAAAGTCCAGAACAGAAGGAAAGATAGCCAAATAATTTTAATCACATCAAGCTTATGTCCGTATTTCCCAAGAATACATGGATCACTGAGTCCACAGTTAGGAGCAGAGATGAGATTCAAAAAATCTCGTCAGCATTAGATGAATTGTAAAGCAGCAATTCACACAGCATAAACTACTACTGACTGTGAAGACAGAATAAACAGTAATGAGCACTGCAAACAAAAGAAAGAGTTAGGGTTAATTCAGGTTCACAGTGGGCTTTGGATCTAAACTAAAAATGTGTCTCTTAAATGCAAATAAAGAAAAATGATGGGCTTTTGCGTGATTGACAGCCTTTTGAAATAGAAGTGTTGCTATAATTAAGCAATAATGTATGAGTGAGTGTACATTATGACAAATTGGAAGCTTGGTTGATTAGATTGAGCATATAAACTGTCAGTATAATTATCACATTTTAATCATTTTTCTCCATTTTTTATAACAGCATTGTCTTCAGCCTCATTTGGTGCTTATTAGATTGATATTCTAAGAGGAATTGTACAACATAAAACATGTCCTTTAACAGGATGAACTTTAGATAAGACTTTAGTTACATCTATAAATATTTATAGTGATTTCTGTTGTCTCAAATTTTTGCCGCATCTTATATGTCAAATAAAATTATTTTAGATCTTTCTTTATTATGATAAAATATTATAAACTGAGCATAGTTTATCTCACTAAGTACTCAAGTACACTAAGTACTTAGTAGGTATTTTAAGCTGTCACAGACAAAACATCTCACATTGTTACAGCTGAATAATGAATTTGTGATGAACATTGCAATGGTTCGCAAGATGTTGAGTCAATCAGTGTAGGAACAAAATTTTTCAATTTTTATGGAGCTATGCTGAAATATGAGTAATTTTTTAAACAAGAAATTGTTCTGTGCTAATGCCCAGGAAATCAACATTTGAAGTAATTCAGTTTAAAAGGTTTAATTTTATACCAGGTACATTTCTAAACTGTAACTCACTGGAGTAACATGCCCATGAAATTATAATATAACAAGAAAACCAGAGGTTCTTAACATGGTTATGCTCTTACAGTCCTACTCTATCTCACATTAGATCTGAGCATTTCTTCACCACTGTTGGAATAAGAAAGTGGAAGGTGGATTGGATGTTAAAACACAGATCTGTAAAACAAAATTTTCCAGGTGCTTTCACCAGCTCTGCCACTGATTTGTTACTTGGCCCTGGGCAAGATGCTTACCTGCTCCTCAGATTAGTGGCCCCTTGGGAACCAGCGAAGATTATCAGTTCATTGGGAAACAGAAAGAAACAGAGATACCCATGTGTTCTACAGGGATTACTGGAAAATTAACGTGCTCTAACCGTCAGTTTACAGATGTTAAAATTCACATTGTGTAGAAGACATACTCAGGACTTTGCAGCTGCTATAGCGAGTGTAGAATTCATGTAGGCTTTTCAGCCTTACTAAGGATACCTATCAAGGTTGATAGTACATTTTTTTCATTGAGGAATTACATAGAACTAATCATAGCAACAGAAGGGTCTTAACGTTACTTAGATTACTGAAAGGTATTCAGTAGCAATGGTTTAAATGTTCTTTACTATCAAAATTTGGAAAAGAATATTAGAAAAAAAATCCAGGCAAAATAGGTATATTCCAGAAGTGGTTTCCTCCTAATCCTCTTCAGTATGTATTCAATAAATTGGAAACATTATATTTTCTCAAGGTACCTTGTAATATCAGTCGTGAAATTTGAAATACCAAGTCTTCATTAGCTTGTTATTCTTAAAAACACAAAATTGCTGAAAAATCCTGCTTGAATACTTTATGTAGTTTGCTTTGCTGTTCATTTCCATTCTTATATGTTCAACAAATTTTCTTTAACTGGATTTGATCCCAGAAATATTCTCAATATATACATATATATATTAGGCCTAATTTGAAGAATATTTGCCAAAAGTTATTTTGAACTCAGAAATGCAAATATTCATGTAAGAAACCTACTTTTTGTATAGGATTTTATCTATCCTTTGAAAATTTACCTTCCAATATCAGTTTTTAACTTCGCAGTCCTTCAACAAAATACTTAGGCATTTCAACAGTCTACCCTAAGTTCAAGGTGAAGATGTTATTTTAAGTCTTGGATATTGCTGTCTGCGCAGAATAATCTCGTACAATTCTTAATTCTTCTGCTACTACTTCTAATGACCCAATTACCAGTAAAATGCATAAAAGCAAGATTTTAGCATTGATTTTTCCCTTGATTTTCTCAATAGCTTTCACAAACCTGAACTTAACATGCTTTTTATCGTAATTATAAGGGTTTGATATTGGGTCTTACTAGGTTTATTTAGTGTTTCAAAGGACTCAGTGAAGCCCCTTCCATGAACTTACCAGGGTATATCAGTTACGTAAGTGTGAGAAGTAAAGCCTCATTATGGTGTGAAAATTGTGCCAGAAATATGGAGAATTATGAGTAAATGGCCAAGTCTTGACTGGAAAAAAAATCTTCACAATAGAGTACCTCAAAGTTCAGTGTATTAATGTCATAGTTGTTCTGGAGATTTACTCCACTAAGGGGCTCTCAGATGTAGATGAATAGTGAGGTGGGAAAACATGCTGATTGAATCCATTAGTTAGCCTAGTGAAGCTAAAGGAATCCTCCAGGTATAGCTTCATATGACAGAATTCAACAAGGGACAGATAAAAGCCATCTGCCCCTGCAGCTACAGGCTCTCTCCTTGCATTTTGAATTGCCTTTGGATTGCTGCATAGTTCAGTGACAGCAGAAGTGCAGTAAAGATAAGAAGTGTTGTGCCTCGACATTACCAGCTCTATGGGGGCCTTTAAGCCAGTGCAAGGATCCTCTAGGCAAATTATCATTCCCTACTAAGAGAAATAGGACATTTTCATTACAGTGTGTATCACTGGATGAGAGAGTGTTTTTTTCTAAACATTTTTCTGAGAGTTGATAGTTTGAATCATTAAACCTTCCTACTTTGAGTGGCTAGGCAAGGTCAGCAACAGAATTACACATCAGACCAGCATTCCTGCTCATCCTGTGGAAGGGTAAAGGATGATTTGCAGAAGCAGTGCTGTGATCCATGCAGGAACTCATCCCATAGGCAGGCAGGGCAGGTGACCAGCACAGAAGAAAACGAACCCCACACCTTGCTGGCCTTTGCGCTTTGTCAAATGGAGTGTGCAGGTCTTTGTGATACACCTCGTGATGTACAACCATGCTGAGAGCAGAGGGTATGGGCTGACAAACCAAGGCAGTGTGCATTACCTTGTCTCTGTGCTGTGGCGAGGTGACTGCATGGCTTCCAGATGAGAACTGGCTGGTGTCCAGCTGCCAGGGAGCATGGGCAGAGCAAAATTACACCTGTCGGTATGCATCTGTGTGCACTGCCCAGCCAAAACACACTGGCGCTCTCAAGGACACTTTCTCCCAAATGTCTGAAAGTGCCACACAATTACAATTATCTAGCTCTGTTAGACAATACTGTTTGGGGATGCCACAGAAAATGGCACTTGGGTATTTGTCCCAGCCACTAAAATGGCTGGGACAGGTAAAAAGCAAGAAGAAAATTTAGTTTTCAAATGACAAGGGGCTAGTTTAAGCCCTGAAAGCACATTCTTTGAATTGCACATATCCCACCTTACACCAGTGTTAGTGAGGTAGAGAGGGATGTCGTAACCTGAAAAAAACATTCATGTTTACTTTGGGAGAAAACAGAACAGGGGATTGGATCTCCTATTTTAAGCATTCTGCTTTGCCTCTCATGGTGTTAGAAGATTAATTTACTTTCCTTTTGTTTCTTGTCAGTATGTAATCCGTAGCATTAATTTATTCCTCAAGGTCTGATAACATCAGTTCTGTGTCCATTGTCATCAATGTGTATAGGTGATGTGTAGAAATGTTAACAAGGTTGCATTTTTTCTGTGCTTGATGCCTATTCAACAAAGCAGCCTAAAAGCATCCTTTTTCTGTTTCTCTATTGCCATGTCTGCTGGAAGAGCCTGAAATATCTTTCTGTCCTGTGAAAAAATCCTTTCTGTAGTGAATTTAGATATCAGAGATATGCTGACTTTCAAAGATAGCAAATACCTATTTCTGTATGTCTTCCATGCGTGCACATTTTGTTCTTGCGATTATTTAATTCTTTTTATTTTTGTCATTCTCTTTTCACTTCTTATACACTTTGTAAATTTTATCTAAGATTCCAGCTAGAGAAAAATATTTTGCCCCAGTAATAATTCTGGAAAGCTCTTCAAAAGTCTTCAACATTCTCATACTTTAGCATCAGTGATTGAAATCTGGTAATAAGATGACATTTATGTAAGATGCATGTCTTCTGTTGTTCAAGTGAGATGATGTGTAAGCCTCTCAGAACAAACAAACAAAAACCTTTTAACACACAGTGTAGATATTTCAAAGTTGATGGCAAAATTTCCTGGTGATCCAGCCATTCTGAACAAAATTGAAGAAAAAGCCAAGCAAGGCTTTTCCTACAATTGTAGCTTTGGGTTGCTGAGGGAAATTTTAATTCTGTCCTCTGCAAACTTTGCAGATTAATGAGGTTTAATGGAGTTTTTGTTTATGTTGTACACATAAAAAGTACTATTTTAAACTTACTCAAGATACTTGACCTCCTTGGTTCCAGTTTAGTTAGGTGCTTAAGTTTAAGCTACTAATTTTCCTTGAACCCTAAATATAACTGAAACTTTTCATGTGACAAAATGTCTGTGCACCATATTCAACTAGGTCTTTGGTCCCCCAGTCCTCAGACAAATCCACAATTTCCATATTCAGTACTGAAATTGTATTTTTTCTGCTCCTGAATGAAGGTTACACTGTTCATGCTTCTCCATTTCTGCTAGGATTAGCCAGGTTGTAAACTGGCAGAAATTATCTTGATCAGTGGTTTGTCTGAACAAACTGAAAGAGAAAAAGGAAATATGAGATCATTTTGAAATATATATACATATATACGTATATATACACATGAGGAATGAGAAAAGCTTTGTTCAAAGTTTAGAAATGCACTGTTTTGTCCTTTTTTTTTTTTATAAGTGGGTTTGAAACATTTACCTGTTCTACACAGTTTTAGACTAAAGTTTCATCTCTCATACCTTCGCAGAAGTGGAATATATCTTTCTAGAAAAATAATTTACTTTATAGGAGTAGAATTTGCCATTTGTAAATGTATAGATACAAAACACACGTGTTATGCAAATATTTGGGAATTGTGCATCTTTTCTGCGTGTGTATGTTTGAAAGGCATCTAATTCGTGTGTAACTGTTCATTTCTAACTAGTTATCTAGAAAATGGGATTCCCTTTTCCAGAAGCGTGTTTTTTTTTTTTTTTACCAGAACTAAGTCACCGACAAGTTCTCTTTTCAAAGCAGTTTCCAATGTACTTGTACAACATTATTCCACAGATTTGCTATTGAAATGAAATACTGCAGTGACCTTTTTAATTCCCCTGACTTTTTACAATCTTTGAAATTTAGCACAACAGCAGGAGTTTAATCATATTCACTGATGTAAAAGACAAAATAAGGCACCTCTACATTCAGATAGAGATATGACCTCAAAGGTGCAGAGCCTTCAGAGACTCACTGGAGATCCCCAAGGACAACCACAGAAGTCTTGCTTCCAGTCTTCCTGCAATCTCTGACTTTGCTTCCTGATAACACTAACAGAAATTTTGCACTTACAGCGTTACACTGAATCCTGTTGTTTTCCTGTCGAAGAATAATCTCATATTTACTTTCTCTACCTCTTCCAGCTTAGGCCCATTACATTTGCAACACTTTGCAAACTTGAACTTTCAAGGTCTTTGATCCTCTTACCACTGTAAAGGTCCACAGTATGAAAGTTCAGCAGCAAAACTCCTAAACCAATCTTCTATTGGCAGTTGTCTGTTCTGTCAGTAATTATGTCATTTCTGATTGATGCCAGGTGGGCTGAAGGAAGGCCTTAAGACATCCCAACATGCATATCCATTGTCCCAGAGTGAGGGGGCAGATCGGCTCTCTTAAATCCTCTTGTGCAGCCACCATGGCCAGGGTAATTGATGAAGAACACAGCAAGCTTTGAGATGGTTTTAGAGTTAAACTGCAGCTGGGGGAGCAGCACATGCTCTCTCTGTAAAGGTTTTTGACAGCTTAAAAGTACAATGTGTATGCTTTTGTCTCTGTGTTTACACATACCTGTGTTCAGATGAAGAATGTGAGCAGTTCTACACCATGAGAGTCCTTTTCAAGCACTTAACGAAAATAAAACCTGCTGCTTTTCCTTTAAAAATTAGATGTTTTATGCAAGTAAATTTTGTAAATGACTTTAAAATTACCTTTTCTTTAAAATTTATTTATTTTTATTTTAGGTTTATTTAGTCCAGCTGACCTAAGAAAAAAGCTAGATCAAAGGAGAGTGAAAGTAGAGTGAACAATTACAGCAGAGCCTTTAAACTTTTTATTTTTTTTTCTAGATGGTATCGCTGTCATAAGTCAGAAGATCAGCACGGACCAAACAAGTCCACAACACAAAAACATAAGTTTTGTGTTGTGGCTATTTGATGACCTCTGTGAATTGAGTGAGTCAATAACTGTAGTTTAGTTAATAAAAGACAGAGAAAAAAAAAAACTACCAACATGAGTTGGCAGCCATGGCAGAAATACAGGAACTTGAGGTGTGTCAGCTCCTTACCCAGTTCTACTAGGCAGACAAAGATTTGCATTATAACTGTTTCTGATGTAACTCTTTTGTTGAAAGAGACTTTAATTATTTGGGAAATTATTCAAGAGTCAGTCATGAGCGCTAAAGTCAACAGTTTGTTAAGAAATCAACCTTACAGCATCTTAAATCTTGTTGGACATGCTTTTCATACATCATTCTCAATAACACAAGCTTTTATTAACTTCCAGTGTTGTTGAAATTAATAGCAATATTAGATACTTCATGTAGAAAATCTTGCAGCACTATTTTCTTGAATTCTAGAAATGAATTTGCTTGTCTAGAGTTTACCATGTCTTTATTTCATACAGGTTCAGACACTTTATATAATATTAAATTGCATACATCTAGTAGAAGCTTTCTTCAATGTTGTGGTTTTATCGACTCATTTGATGAAAGTGTATTTCAAAGATGCCTTTGTACTTATCTGTCAAACAATATATTTCTCAATGTACATTCCATTAAAAATCAATGCTTGGCATCGAAAACACAAAACTTATCTGAGTGGTTTTAACTGACCTAAACTCTACAATGAACAAATGCCAAGTATTCTTAATGTGGGCATTTTCCAGTTAATCCACAGTCTGAATAGCCTGCATAGTCTGAATAGTGAGCAAATGCAAGAACTCATCACTTGCTCTAAGAGTTGTAGAAAAAGAGTTTAAGTACACTGGGTAAATTATGTATTGCAAATTATTTGCTTAGCTCAAGTTCACAATTTATGGAATGGGGCTTCAGAGATATTCAGGTGGCTGACCTGGTCAGTTTACTGCTAGGTGGTTAACCTTCTGAGAGAAGCCAAATCATGTGTTCAGCTGAGATGCTATTCTTTGATTAACAAATGAAGTCATTTATCCAAAGGCACTTGTTCCTGACAATATTTTGTTTGACCAAAACTACTAAAAAAATACATTAGGCTAGCAATACTTGCTGTTAAACTTGACATCCACATAGGGATCTTTAACAAGCCATTTGTGGCCTTTCATTACAAAATTTACTGCACAATTCTTTATGTGCTTCCATATCCTTCACATAAAGCACTGTACAGTAGTTTCAATAAAATTTGTGTGAAGCGCTGTGCAAAACTCAATCTTGGCAATAGGATTCCATCAGAAAGACTGAGTGTCACAGTATTAGACTTTTATTTGTAAGGATTTTCCCTGTAAATGACTAAATCGTTATTCAGTTGAGAGATAACTTACTGTAAACAGTGTATTGCTTCTGGATATATCACCTGTGATCAATAGGCTCTCATTCTGGCTCAGCACTTGTTAATATTGTATACAGGTTTGATTAAATGTTTAAAACCATTTTTTAATTGGCAAAATTTAAAAGGATGGACTCATTACCCAAAACACTCAGCTTTTAATGCAACACTCAAAAACATTTACTGGTATTGTATCATTTTAGGATGTGATCTAATCACATCTAATAACTTATGTCAGACTTCCCTTCATTAGTATGTGGGTAGAAGACACATGATCCAAGGGAACTCTAAATTTTCTGACAGGTGGCACAGATGCCATCCCACCACCTTGTGATTGATTCTCTTAATTCAACATCGACTAGAATTTCCTTTTATTAGCTATTACAATAAGCTCCTTTTGCTATATTTTTAAATTATTTATAAAACGTTTTTCCTTGTGTTACAAGACCCAAGTTCCTGTTTTCCACAAAAGAGCTATTAACGCTAAGAACGTACAAAATTGTGCAGGCAGTCCTGCTCCTTGTGTTGTCTAAGTGACAACCACAGACACTTCCAGCTTGATTAAGGAAGTGCCGGTGTTGCTGGATCCCACAGAACAGTAATCTAAGGTCAGTTTTGTGGCCAAAGATTGCAATAATTTTGGTCTGTGACATTAACCACTGAAAGAAGGTGTAAACCCTCTATTAATTTATTTTTTACTCCTCTTCTGGATCCACAGACATGGTACCACAAACATACCGGCAAAGGAATGTCTATAAGCGTGCACGTTCCAGTGCTCAAAGCTTGGGTAAGGCAATTCTCTTCTCCCACCCACATTTGGTAACAATTCAATTTACATGATCATGAGCTGTATTTTCTACAAGACTTCTGCCTCTCTCAATGCACAGGCAGCACAACGCTCACTTAAAAAGCATCTGTTTAGCATTCCTTTTTATCCTCAGTTTTCAGTGTATAGCCCCTTGCTGTAAGTACACACAACTTCAGTTTGACTTTACAAACCTGGATTAGTTTATCTTCACATGTTCATGGTGTAGTGACATTGTTATATCCCTGTTATTTCCTGTGGAAAGGGAAATGAGGCACAGATGGATTTAATTTAGATACTAAGGGCCTGATTTTTTTTGGTGTATGCAATATTAAATAATGCATCGTATCTCTGAAGCACATCTCAGTTGGTTTCAGTGGTGTCTATGACTGGTCAGTGATTCAGTTACCAGCTAGCAGCTATGGGGAAGAAGCTGGATTTAAGGACTTTGCTCAGTAGCATCAGAAATGCTGCAGCGGAAGCAGAGACAAAAACAGATTTCTCAGGCAGCACTGGAAGAACTTTCCTGTGAACCTATTTTTTTCTTTTGTTGGAAGCCCCTGAATGTCCTGGTAAACACTTTCCCATTTTGATTGTAAACAAGACCAGACCGTACTTTATGCAGTTTGGCAAATCAGTTAAATGACATTTCTGTCACACAGCCTCTTATTTGACTTAACAATTAATCATATCAATGTGGAGAATGCACATCAAAATATTATTGCCGAGGCTGGCAAAATAGCTCAGCTTGGCTTTGCCTTTGAGGCTGGCATTTTAAAGAGAACAGACTCCTTTTACCATGCCAGCTCAAACAAACCCAACACCACTGCCAGAGGCAAGCAGCTCACACATACTATTCTTTGCCCCAGCCTTCCCTCTGAACATCTGCTTTTCCTTCATGGCTTGTCCCGGTTGCCCTTACTTTACCTTTTATCCTTAGAAAAAGCAAAACTAAAGTAGAAAACTCCCACTATATTCTTCTCCCAACCTACTTTTTTTCCCCCATATCCATTTTCTATTTTTTTTTTCCTTTGACATTTCAGACTGACTCTTAACCTCCTGAACCAGTGCCAAGAAACGTAGTCACTAAAATACAGGACAAACATGTTCCCAAGCGTGCCCATATTCATTTGTCTGGGCCTGGGCCAAAGACAGCCAACTCCACTGCCCTTTGAGGATGCTGTTTACAACTTGCAAAGTTTGAGTGCCCAAAGCGAGCAAGCAAAGGAAGACTCTGAGAGGGTTTAGCTGCTACATTAAAGTGGGGTGTCCTCTCAGATATAAAATGTGGCCAAATGGGTGATTTTTCAATAGAGGGAGTAAAATGCTCCTTTTTAACAAAATAAACACATATTGTCTGCCAATTATTAAAACATTCAGGAAAAATTCCAAAGGTTGGTGTTTTTCAGTTTCACTCCTTCTGTACTACTCCTCCTCTCTTTCAGCCAAACTGGTCATTAATTTCTTCCAGTGTTTATCTGTAGTCCCTGTTACCAGTAATAGTATCTGAGATGAAATGTTGGGATAGAGTCAGAAGGCATCTCCAAGCCAGTAGGATCTTTCCTCTGATCACCCTTGTGCAGGGTCAGACCCTCTCAGATGCATCCATTCAGAGACACTTTTTTACTACTTCTCAGATCATTGTTATTCGAAACCCACATGATTCCTCCTCTGAATACTGAAATGCTTATTTTCAATAATGAATATTTCAGCTGCTGAGATAAACAGTTCTCATGTTACAGAATTACATATAGAGATTGATTGCACACGCTTCACTTCCAGGTGCTTGCCAAGTGCAAGGATGGCTGAACTTTACAGTTCAAAAGCCACAAATCAGGCCCTGAAAGTCAGGAGATTGCCTTTAAAATAATAGAAGCTCAAAGAAGTATCAGTGTTGGTATTTTTAATTTGCTGTCTGGTTTCTAAGCCTTTGGGGGTTATATTTTCCCTTTGCAAATCCACAAGGACAGAAACTTTCACAATTTTTTAATGAAAGAAGAGAGGGGTAAGCACAGGGTAAAAAGCAGAGACCATGAGAGTTGACAAGACTGACAATGGCAGGCATGCTCTGCAAATACAGTGAAAGATGAGACTTGATGTCAGCCTTTGTGGCTTGCACAATACCTTCAGAATTCATGCTGTTCTCTACAACAAGCACAATTCAGAAACCATCTGCAAAAAGAAGTGTTGAAAATCAGCCCCAAATTCACTCAGCTGTCCTGATATGCAGCAGAAGTATTTTTATGTACTAGCATTTACAGCTCACTGCTAACCGTCAACACAACATTGATGTTTGTTGTTTGAATATCTGCCTGATATAAAGCCCATTTCTGTGACAGTTTCCTCATTTGTGAAAAGGGGAATAACAGAGAACCACTCTCGAGTTTATGAAAGGTCGTGTTGTGGGTTGATCAACATTAACATCCCTTAATAAAGGTTCTTCTGCCTGGCTTGTGTCATCAAAAGCATCACTCTAGAGCTGCTTGGAAGCCAGCACTGCTGCCTGCAGAGTTCTTTGTTCATGGTGCTTCAGCCAATCTTATCGGCATTTTTCTGTCCCATGCTGCTGTGAGATGAAAAATCCCAAACTGCCCCTTCTACTGGAAAGGAGATAATGATTTTCCTGTTTCTCTACAGAATGCATGTAACTGAAACATTTTCAGGAAATTTTATTTCAAAAATAACAATAAGATCTATTTTTTTTCTTACTGTACAAACACAGGGCAAATCTGTAAGATCCTTGAAGCAGTGCATAGGTCAGCCTATTCTATACATTCAGTGAAAGCGCAGCACTTCAATGGTACTCCTTTTTATTGTACTCAAAGTGGTTCTACGTACTTGACATACATAAATAGTTGTGATCCTTCCCTGAGAAGCTACATGGACATTGTACAAATTACAAAAAGCAAGCAACATGTAAATACATAACTACTTGTATTATTTTGTTTTCCTTTAAGTTACTCTTTTTCTTTTGAGTTGCTCTTTTTTTTTGTAAAAAGAGTGACATTAGAAAGGTGTGTTTAATAAATACTTTGGGCTGAGTCTTCAATAAATGTCTTTATATTTTATTTTAAAATGCAAACAAACAAAAAACAAAAACAAAAATAATAATAAAAAAAAACACAACCAACCAAACAAACAAAAAACAGGTCTTCAGGGAAGCTCAGGGGCCTGGATGTGGAAGAGATCTGGCATGTTGATATATGAAGGTTTTTAGTACTTTCTAGAACTTTTTTGCAGCTCAGGGGAATAAACTTTCCGACTGGATAAATAACAACTTCCAAAAAGCACTAGAAAAAACATCACATAAAGTATAATAAATGAAAAGAGATCAGCAAAATAACCCCTGGCTTTGAAGTCCAAAAGTCATGCTCAGTTACACCTTACAGAGACTTAAATTATTTATATACTGAAAAATATAAACTTGAAGACCTGAATCTGCTCAAGTAATAGGGCTTGACTGCAAGATTTTGCAACTGGGACAAAAAGCAAAATATTGGAATACATCTATATTCTGTGTGGGACCAGGCACTTAAAAAATAGCTAATGTAAGAAGGCAATACATTTGGAAGACCTTTTTTTTCTCCCTTCTTTTCATGAAAGCCTCTACAACTAATTTTGAATAAAAGAATAATTCCTAAAATATGGAGGCAAACGTAAAATAGATTGACACACATCTTCTTTTCAAAGAATGATGTGTGCCCACCTTATCTTTGTGTTTGATTTCAAGACAAAGGAAATACCAGAGATATAATCCCTCCAAACTTCAGTAAAGCATCCAAAAGTCTGATGAATGGGAAATAATAATAGGTTAAGGAAGATTGGTGTTAGTAGGAGAAATTGCAATACAGGTGAAGAACTTGCTGAAGAGTGATGACACCAGTCAGTACTGAAGAGGAGGCATTAAGTTGGAGGAAGATTACTAATGGAGCTTCTCTGAGAACATTTTGAGATGAAAAGGTGACCCAGGGATACCAGGTCATGCAGTGTTGTAAACTTGTCCATGTTACAGCCGTGGAAAAAGCATGACAGCATCAAGAGAAAAATTTTCCACAAAGAGGGAATTCATACCATTAGTGTTAGCTTAGGAGATTTCTTACGTGGAACACCATGTAATTGTACCTAACACTATTCAAGAAAGATGACTGAAAAGTATACGTGCTCAGGGAAGAGCTAGCAAGGTGGTCGTGAGAACAAACAATCTGGGGAGAGGAGGCTAAAAGAGGCTTTTGTCACTGTCTATAAATGTGTATTTGGTACATGAGTGAGTGAGAATAGGAGTACTTAAAGATAACTTGGAAACTTAGCAGATCATTCCTGAAAGGGATTACATTAAGTTACTGCACGCAAAAGCAGGGAATGGACTTGGTATTTCCAAGGGTCCTTCCTTCTTCTGTGCTCCTTCCCCACACAGACCTTCATGGTCTCTGCCAAGTCAGTGCTCTTCGAGGAAGTTGGGAAGGAATATTTTTTTTTTGAATTTATTTGTAAGGTGACATATTCTTATGATTCAGCACTGGACAGAAGAAATTCCTCTTTCCTGGAACGCTGCACTTAGGTCTTGGTCTCCTAAACTTCTCCTAATTCATTTCCAGTCTTACAACCACTATTTTTTTGGGAAAATGGTATTGTCTCATTCCGTCTTCTGTTGAGTGTTACAAGAGGCATTATCTGACATTCAAAACTCAACATAATTCTGAATATATACAATTATTTATCTCTTTGGGAAGTAATACAGATCTTCTGAGGGGAGAACAAAAACCAAGCTGTGGCAATGGGGGTCCTTCAGAAGCCAAAGTTCTCCCATATGCATACACTGGAAATAATTATCTTATTACAAGAAGATGAGCTGGTTCGGGCTTTAACCGTCGCGTTTCTTTTTTGGAGTGGGCTGCCATTTCTTCTCTGCACCACCAGATGCCACACTTTTACTGCAAAACTCTATTCCTCCACCTGCACAATGGAAACGTTTCTTCTTATGCTTTTACATTTTCATGAATCTCTTCCGTCTTGTTTTCTGCAGAATGCTGGTAAGCCTTTTAAGCATAGAGCTTCATGCTTATTTCTAAGCATGTACTGTAACTCTTTAAGATAATTTGTAAACTACTTGCAGGTAGTTACTGAGAAACAACCTCTTTGTAAACTATTTGCTTCTCTGAGTAGCCAGTGGTTCAAACCTGCTCTCTCAAAATAATGAAAATGTGGAATTGAAAAAAAAAAAGCACTACTGAAACATACAAAAAGCATATTCGAGCACTTTATGAGGAGAAGCAACAAAATGTTTGAATTAAACAACACAAAATCAACTGCATTTGACAACTACCTTAGATAAACAAACATCAAAATAATTACAGCAGAAATATCTGCTAAAATGTTCTTATCTGAAACGCTTATCCTCGTATTTTTACAGTAATTGAAGATGTAACTATTTTATAACTTTCCCTTCTGGTATACACATTTTTAATCTAAATGTAATGGTTTCCAAATGTACGTACTTATGTTTGATTCAATCTAAAATTTGGATATTGCAAAATTATGCAATCGTGGTTTTCCTATTAGAATTAATATCATTCTCATTCCTCTTGTTGAATATATTATTTTAAAAAACCATGCACCACTTTGCAAAATTTATATTGTATTAATTTGTAGTGAATTGACTGTTTAGTGCAGAATGAAAATATTGAACTATGAATCTATATTGAGCCAGATACATAGTGCACTGTGCCATAAACAGGAAGAAACATACACGAATACAAATAGAAGAAATAAAATTTTGATAAAAACAAAGCAAGGGAAATGCAGCAGTTCAGAAAAAGAAAAAAGCACATAATTTTGTTAAAAAAAAAGAGATTTTTTTTTCTTTTCATTCAAAGTTATTCTGTGTTATTTTCAGAGAATTTCAAATCATAAAGTCTAGTATTATTGCTTTTTTTTTTTTCTTTTTTTCCTTCATCCCAGTGTATATAAAGCACCTCTTCATCAGTATGATATCAACTGTTAAAACCTTCAAAAGTAAACCTTCCAGGTCAAAATATAGTGATATGCAAGAAATAAACACATATTCTGCTGTACATTCTTTCCCTATATAAAGGCAAAGAGTATGCAAATATCATAAGACATTTATAAAATATTCTGACAGTTAAAGCAAAGGTGTTCATTAATAATTAAAATCCAAATGATGACAGAACACAAAGCCGTTTTCTATCATGAAATGATGTTGGTCTACAATTATGATAACACTGCTTCTCAATTTCACATTATTTTGTGCATATTAAACAGAAAAAAATGGAAAATACAATATTGTTTGGGTACTGGCAAAGAGAACAAAGTCATATGAAATATTTACCATAAAGGCTTCTCCAAAAGTTATTGACGTATAATCAAATTAAAAACATTTCCATTTTCACAGCTCAGCTATGATTAGAAGTTTGAATTTTCTATCTAAAAATATCAAATACAAGAAAATATGAAGTACTACAGAACAGTGCAAAAGTGCTTTTTTTCATAATCTCTCAGAGTAGAATCAGGATTTATTTGAACTTGACAGAGTTACCCATGGATAGCAGAAATCTCTATTTGTTCTTGATTCGAGAAGAGTCTTTTTCTCGACATGAAAATGTCAAAAAAAATCATAATGATAGTTTATGATGTCATTATAATTCTTCTCCATTCTTTAAAAACAGAACATTAAGTCATTCCATTACAGTGCCTTACTCTTAATCTTTCCCTTTTTCTAAAAAATTGACATATTTATCATTGATTTTTCAGCAGATGTTGTACTGGATGCCCTTTTTAAAAAACTACCTCAGTTAATCTGACCTCTCTTAATGATTATTCACATGTTCTTTAGTAAGTGAATAAAACTTTTCTTTTGCAGATAGTAGGTACTTAATCCTCATTATTGAGAATATGCTGAAACCTTGAATACTTGTCAAAGATTCATTTTATAATCCTGAGGTTGGTTTGCCATCAGTGATTTACACAGGGGCTGCACTTGCAATAATTGATTCATTCCATACTTAAAGTCTACTGCTGTCATTAAAATGACAGTACAACACTTGCTGTTGCAATCTAGATTTACTTTAAAATGGCTTAATTCTGCCCTGGAAATACATGGTATTGACACAGAAGAAATCATTTTGTGTATTAAAATAAAATCAGAAAAACTTATTTTTATTCTACAAATACTAAGATAGAAATATGTTTAAAACATGGACTACCTTTTATGAATGAAAGTTGAACCAGCAATCGCATGAATTTCAGTTCATGTATTTTTGTTACACTATTTTGGTTCAAAGAACATTTTTTTTTATCCCCTTTAAAAATCTGTGGATGAAATTGAATTTTAAGGTATAGCTACTACAACTAATTAACAACTCAGACAAAATTCCCATAGATGCTAAGCTTTTATAATAAAGCCAATTACAATTCTGGACCGTCTGTGACAGTGTTCGATGTAAAAGCACATATCTATTTACAGTTATTTCAGCTTTAAGCTATGCAGACAGCATTCTTCCACCATGCGTTGTCTTTTCTGAAAAAGGGAATCAAATGAGAAGTGTTTAACCGATTCCTCACACTGACAATGTGACATGCAGCTTTCATTTTCCTGAGTGTGTTTGACTAGAGGATTAACTAAGTGCCAAGGTACAGTAGATCCCTCTAAAGGACATGGCCGTGTTTTCCCCCTTAGGTCCTAGCTTTGTGAAGCTGTTGAGGAAAGAGTTCCCAGTGAAAGCATTAATTGCTGCCTGGCAAACTACCGTAAGTTAAAATTTCTATTTAATAGAAAAATTAAAAGGTTATAAATGAAAAAGATTTTGCACAGCTCTGCCAGTAATACTGTGTCATGTTAATTTTAATGAAGCTTCATTAAAGTTCTCAGATAAGTAAGAAAGATAATTGTCGTTCATTAACATTGTGGCTCTACTCACAGCTGAAAAACATGCTGTAAAATGTTAGCAAGAAGAAAGACTCAGATATGACTCATAAGGAATGAGATAGTGTAAAATAATTAATTAAGCCACAAAAACTGCATCATTGATAGCTTAGTAAACTACCAGGAGACAAGAAAAAAATAAGTTAGAGTAAAATAGTATCCTTTTCAACCTTGATATGCCTAAGTAGTAGACCACATGCAAAACCGTGAGGTCACTTAGGACCGAATCCTGACCGTAAAAGCAGCCGGTACTCCTCCCACTGAGGTCTCTGTGTCTGATGTTCTTATTCAAGGGCAGAGCAGGGTCTTCATAATTTAGGACATCTTTTGCACAGTGTGGTTAAAGATAATAATTTGGCCAAAGATCATTCTTGATCTGAGAGGGTTAAATTAAGTTCTGACTATACTGTAATGTGGTTTTCTGCTGTGATAAACACCCCTTGTTTTCACTTCTGTCATATCAGGCACGTGAAAGAAAAATTGCAACTATCTCAGTATTTTCACAAAGATTAACTTGACTTTGGGCATGCCATTGTTCCAATAGGTGATATACAAATATTATTGATATGACAAGACGAAATTGACTGATTGGGTTATTTTGTTTGTTTGTTTGTTTGGAAAATAAACTCAATTTTGCTTGTTGTACACCTGAATCCTACACATCATCATAATTTCATTTTAATGACTGTAGCTCTGCACACCTGTATAGAGAGCAGGTTTAATATACTTTTTTTTTTTTTTTTTTCCTATGCCTGACTAAGTAATCCCCAAGAATTCTTAACAGATTTAAGTATAGAAGCCTGGATCGATTGCTGTTACATCTCTGAACAATTTTTTTGTGTGCACTTATGCCCAACCATGTAAGTGTATGAACTCCAGAAGCAGATCTTGCATAGGAAGTTTCAGTTTGGAGAAAAACGTCTCTGTCAAAGTTATAATCATACATGAAGAAGTGACTATAATAAAAATCACTGCTGTCAGGAGTGCAAGGGGTGCTTAACCACTGCATTGCTTTATCATTCTTTAGCTAAAATCTTTTATAACTAGATATTCACTACAATATCAGATATTTCTTATAAAAAAAAAATAAACTCTGACTAAACCATCTAGCTTTGGTGTATTTACAGGGTTTTGGTGACTGACTTCAGTATTTCCCTTTAATCAAATCTTCTATTTCTGAAAAGATAAAAAGTTAAAAGTAGCACATATCATTAGTAGCAGAACTAAAAGACCCTATGTAATGGGGCAAATCAGTTTATTGAAAGAACTGGCAATCAAGAAAAATAAGTGTTTTGACATCAGGTTCCACAAGACATTGAATTTCATTTAGGAAATCTTCTAAAGAAATCTGTTAATTTGGAACAAACACTGTCTTATACAGATCTGTTCCTATTTCAGTGAAAATCCCAAAGTGTTTTCTTGTTTTTTTCTTTTTTCCTGAAATTTAGGCATTTGTTAGCCAAAATTAAAATTAATTTCTGCTAAGATAGAATTTTAGGAAATGCTCTTAAAGTATGTGCAAAGATAGATTATAAAAAATATGAAAGGCATCTGCAAATTAACTGACTAAAATTACTCTTTTCATTTTTGCAATTAAAGCCCATAACTAGAAAATATTGTTGTCATTTAATTCTCTAGGAAATGTTTTGCTAACGTGCAGTTAGTAATAATAATAATCCACTGCTTTCTCATTGAAACTCTTTGCTTTCTTTTCCTCAGAAATATCAGTAGGAAACTTGTGCTGGAGTGTTGCATGTGGTGTTACAAACATACTCTACCATCTGCCTTTATAAAAAGACAGATATACACATTGCAGGAAAGTTTGGGGGGGGGGGTTGTTGCTGTTGTTGTTTTTTACTAGCAGCTGAAACAAACATTTGCTTTACATAGCAGCTGAGTTGTGCATTTTATTTAAGGACATTATGCCTCTTTTTAAAATGTATTAGTTTGAGCCTGAACTACATTAAAAACTTGTGCATATGTGTTGCCATTGTCAGTGCTTCTCCAATATGGTTTGCAGAAGCCGGCTGGTTCCTCCTGCCCTACACAGTGGTTTTATAACTGAAACATTTTACAAAAGGGATTGGAGGTGGTAGGAGGAAACATCTCTTTGCTACTGGCAAACAGTCTCCATATCAAAAAAGTTAGCAACTTATTGCTATAGGAACAAAGATGCTACACAGTACAATATGAAGCAGGACTTGCTGTGTTGGTCATAAATCACAAAGTAGCTGAAGAAATCTGCAATGAAAATGGCACTCTAATTTTCTGTTGAAAATCTAAACAGCATTCTCACCTTGCATTTCACTGTGCTGGTGCTGCTCTACAAAGGAGAATAAAACTGATTAGCAAATTGTTAATCCAATAATTGTAACAAATAATTAGCTTTGTAATAATTAGACAGAGAAGCATTTAGAATAAGAATTACATAAAATATGAACTCTCTCTTCTCCATCCTCCTTCCCCATCCCCATCATGTTCATGACTATTTTGGTAAAAACATCTTTTATATGAGATGCCAGACAGTGGTTTCTTCTCTTCCAATGAAAACATTAAAAATAAATAAATGGTAAGCCTAATAAGATTGTGAACTTAACATTAAATACGCATACCAAGGCCATGTTGCCTTTTTTTTTTTTTTGACCTTCTCTTCTTCTCATCATCCCTTTCTCAGGACATTCTTTTCTTGTTGTGAGCCTTTGTAATTTCTCTTTAATTATAAATTGTTAATATAAAAACACTGTAGCCCATAAAGCCTTGGGTATGAAAATGCTGCTCATGTCAAAACTAAAATCATATTGACGTGCCAGAAGAAAACACTTTTAAAACTGGTGAATATTCAGCTCTGGATAGGATTCCCTGCTGGTTCGACCAGCTCACCTCAATATATTTTTAGGTGCTTGCCAGCTAGAGCATCTACTCCTTGCAATTTTAAAGTTTATTATGGCTCACTTAATTTTTTTTTTTTTATATTTCAAAATTATGTGGGTGTTTGTATTTGTGTTGAAGCCATGGAACATGACCCAGAGCTGAAAAGCATGCAAAATGCTTAAAGCAGAAACAAAAGAGAGCTTATTCAACTGAGGGGGACACAGCCAGCTGGTATCAAAGCTGTCCAACGAGCCCTGGCTGGATGAGGTGCACTGGCAATGCCTTGGGTGTCTGGAGAGACCCTGTGAGCAATGGGACTGTGGTGCCTCATTTTGGGCCTGGCTCTGCGTTTGGGGCTCTCAGGACTGTTCTGTAAAACCTTTTAACCATTCCTTTGTAAGCCCCCTCACTGAGATCAGAAAAACTCTCCAAGGTACAGAGGGGGAGCTGTGACCAGTCCCTACCTCACCACCTCCAAAAGAAGCTGCTTTGGAATCTCCCCTCATTTGCATGGGGAGATTTAATTTCCATCCCTTAAATATGACGAATTGCTGAGATTTCCTTCAGTTAATGCTTTTAACAGCTCCCAATAAACTTCATTAATCAGGCCAGCTCTAGGCCCAACGTGCAGCCTGGAAGCAGCTAATTTGCCTGATGAGCCCGCGACTTTAGTGAATAAACAGGTGGATAAGCTGAGGGTTTTATGGCCTTAATTACACTCTAATCAGTTCAGCACTTGGCGGGCAAAAGGGAAGAGGGAAGTAGGAGGCAGCAGCAGTAAGAGCAGCCACCTCTGTGCCTCAGCCCTTCCTTTCTGCTTCTGCTTTACGCTCCCCTCTCCTGCTTTTCCTTACCAGTAGTCACTTCTCCCCTCCTTCCTCCTCCATTCTTTCACATTTTTCTACCCACCCCTTCCCACTTAAGCTGACATCTGATGGAGAGGCTGTTTTGTTCTGACTTCTTGCTGCCTGCTGCCTCCCCTTTCCCTCTTTCTTCCCCTCTGTCCTCCCCTCGTTCCCTCTCTCACCTTTCCCCGTCCCTGGCGGCTGGGCCCATCTCCCCCTGCTTCCCCCATCCCTCTCTCCCCTGCTACATATTCTCCCTGTCACAGTTAGGCCGCCTGACAAATCACTTCAAGGGCAGCCTAACTTTGAAGGACAAGACAAAGCTTTAGCATATGGTCCAATCCCCAGATGTTTGTCTCTCTCCTGCTCTCTCTCCCTCCCCTCTAAGACCGGCTACTTGGGAAGCCTGGCGTGTTTTTTTTGTTGTTGTTTGTTTTTTCTTTTCTTTTTTTTTCCTCCTTTTTTTCTTTTTTCCCCTCCTCCTCCAAAGTTTTGCTGGGGGGCTCTAACTGGTAGCGAGGGATGCTTTTCCCTTTACAGCCTCCCAGCAGATGAAGAGGCGATGAGGAGCGGGTGGAGAAGCAGCACTGCTTTTTTGAAACTTAATGATGGTTTTTACAGCATGGGCAGGGGCGGTCTCAGCCCCGTGGGCCAGGGAGGCGAGGGACAAATGTCACCTCCACTCTCCTTTGCCACTGAGGCATCTCTTCTGGCATCTCTGCTGCCCCTCCGCCCCCTGAAAAGCGGTGGGGCCCTGCAACCCAGGCCGTGGAAATTGAAATGTCTGCGCCCGCATACACTGCGGGGATGGGAAAAGCTGGTCTGGAGGTACGTGCCTGATGGTGAGGCTGAAGAAAAAAATGAACCAAAAATAACAACAACAAACAAGGCATCGCTGCTGCTTTCAAAGCAACGCTGGGTCGTGGAACTGGCTGCTAAAACTGGCCGTGGGACTTAGAAGCAAACATATTTTTCCTTTCAAAAAACTTATCGTAAGAAGGATTTGTTTGAGCATTTTATCTCAGCTGTCAAAGACACATTAAGAGAATAAAAGATGGTATTCTCCAGTACACCCTTCTTAATATAGTTTTTCATCCTGTACATGTAACAGTACTGAGACTTAAAAAAAAATGAACTGTCACAAGAGGAAAATGGATTTCATCTTCATCCATTTTCAGAGGGATTAAAACATCCTTGTTATTTTGGAGGCTGACGTGATTTTCACTTGAAATTTGCATGGATGTCTTTAAGATAGCTCCTATTTATTTATTTTTTTAGGTATGCTAATTAGCATTTTTTTCACAGACATAATAAATATCTGCACTGTATGCTTCAATTCCATCTTTAACAAACAAACAAACAAAAAAACAAACCTTGGTTTATATGACCAGTGTACATATTATAAAAGAAAACCCACTGTATTCTTTGCAGATTAATTTAGAAAGTTTTTCCTTTATAAAAGACAACACTTCTTGCTTACATTAATTTTTAAATAAAAGAATTAAAATTATTAACCTTTAACTGCCATTGCTTAAACCATTTTTCCCCAAAATAATTGTGAGGCAATGACTCTTTCTTAAAATTGTCAGTGTAAAGAATACTTCTGAAGAAAGTTAGACAATGACCCGTCTTTTCATAATCAGTGTTTTATAGCTGTAGGAGCCTCAGGTGTACTTAGTGCTAGCTTTCTGCCTTGCTCTTATGATAAAGGGAAATGCTGACACTTAGTGTTTGGTCTAAGGGAGAAGAAATAGATGGCAAAAATTAGCAGTCTTTACTTACTGTATTCAGATTAAATTACTTGCCCCTTAATAAAACTACATTTTGCGTAGCTATGTTGCCTTAATAAAACTGGAGCTCTTGCTATCCTGCTGTTCATTTCGAGGTTTTTGTATTGCCTTACTGTTAGATGATCAAACAGAATTAAGATTTTTTTTTTTTTTAAATGTGAGAGACTTTGTTTTTGTTTTCCCCCAAGTTCTGCAAATTCTCAAAGTGGCCCTGGAGAAATACAAATGCACAAAGCGACAGGCGAAGCCGGGCCCGTGCTCAGCACTCAATCATCCCTTGTCACAGGTGCAGCCACTATGCATTATCCTGCAGTGATTGATAGAGTGGGTTTGTGCAGACTGGGGGAGCTGGGCATGGCTCAGATGGGGCCCTGTCATCCTGGCTCCATTTCATGCTACCTGTAGGGAAAAGGAAACTTTGCTGCTGGGATTGGTGTTTCAGGGCTGTTCAGAAATGTTACTTCTTTGCACATAATGTAAAGGTCATATTCCCTATAAGTTAAACGTAGCTTCTAGCTTTACATGGTAATAATAGGTAGAAAAGAAGTCTAGCGCTTGCTTGCATCAATAATAACTTCAGAAAATTGCTTTCTGTGTCTCAAGCTTTTTTTTTTTTTTTTTTTTTTTCTGTTTTAATTGGGAACTTCTTCAGTGGGCAGTGTACTTGAATACTTTCCCTTATCTTTAGACTAATTTATTCATCAGAGTTACCTGACAAAAGGAGCACGTTATTGGTGCAGCGCTGCCTTTTTAAGGCACATTTGGTGTCAAAGTTACTGGTCAGAAAAATAGCATAAAATATACATAAGCAGATTGTTCCATGTAAAACTCAAACTAAGTAAAATTCTATTCCCACTATATAACAGGTGACCTGAGAGTCTACCTAAAGGAACTATTATTGCTCTAGGACATAATGTAATAATTTATACAGTTAGAATCTTTGACGCATTTTTGTTCAGCCGGGGAAAAGAGTTTAGGTTTCTTTGCCTATGATCATTCAAGATCTTGACTAATTTATGTAAGATCAAAGATGACAACAAGCTCACCAGTGTTATGTAAAACTTATAATATCCTCCAGTTCCTTCACTTCTTCCTGAAATGGCCAAAGGCAAAATAAATTGCATAAAAGGTCTCCAGTTTTAAAATGGAAAATATCTTTCATTGGGACTTTTATGTGATCCCCAAAGATTTCTACCAATGTTTACAAACTTAATCAGAATGAACATAAAAATATTATTGCAAGTGGTTCTGGGGGAAAACAGAGCCTTGTTTTGTTTTAAAATATTAAGGAATTACAATAATATGGAATTACATTTAAAAATAGGATTTTGAGTTCACATCTAAATTTGTAATAATTATTTGCTGAAACGGGTAACTCTCGGATATTAATTTATGAATTCTAATTTATGATCCTGTAGTCTCCCCCTTCCTCCATTTCATTTCTACAGGAAAAAAATATGAAAGCAAGGAGGCTGTATGTTTTAAACCAATAAAAGAAATTGTGAAAATTGCTTGCTACTACAAATTGTTCTTTTAAATAATCTTAGTTTATTATTCTGATTTTATTAGTTTAGCGCCTTTTTTTATTTTTTATTTTTTTAATACTGATAACAAAAAGTAGGATGAATGATCAATACATTTTAAACTATCTACCCTGTGCTGGAGTGCATTTAAATAATTTTCAGGGAGTTTTAGAGACCATGCCACACTGGCAAGTACATTCCCACATCCATGCTCTTGTGATTTTGGAAAGATCACATTTCTTTCATGAGCATTTTAGGTAAGAAAGCAGTATCTTTTAAATTATATCTGAGGTCTTTCAGAGAGGAAGAAAAGTAACAACATGACCATATATTAGTGTAGGTATTTGTATATAGACACTGATTTATGTATAGCACACTTGAGTACAAATTAGTTTCCCTACTTTGTTTTTAAGATATGGAAAATATGCCAGATAACAAGATAATTCAAAACTTCATTTCTTTTCCTGCCCCTTGCCTATCTTGCAGCATTTTGAAATATGGCCCAGTTAAGCCTTCTTTTTTTTTTTTTTTTTTTGAGAGGATACTTACCTGTTGTTTAAACCCTGCCTTTGCAAGTGTGTTTTACCTAAACATGTAAAAATATGAAACAGCTACTTAAAAAATGCTTACCACTATAGCATAATTAACATCACCCTGGAGTAGTACATCATAGCTAATTCAGTGAGCCCTGCTTTACAGATGCCACAAAGCAACAAGCAGTAGTTATAAAATGCTCACATATCAGGATATTCCTTTAGCACCTCATTTATTATTGTAACATGAAAAATGTCCCCTTCCATTTATTATGATCTCACTGCATTAAGGGTCTTAGTCACAAAAAAATGATTTGTATACTTGCACATATAAAGGTGTAATTTTCTTGTGAAACAGAGAATTTGTCTAATGAATTATCTTTGATGCAAATGAAATGGATGTTTATTGAATAGAGGATGGCTAAAGCTGAAGAAATAGAGTTGTATACAGAGGTAGATGACCACTAAATGAGTAGTTAGGAGACAGGGCTTTTTTTTTTTTTTTCCTTTTTTTTTTTCCCCTGTGCTTCATGCATATTTTCTGTGTAAAAATGCAGGCAAAAAGCAGCTATAAACAAAGATAAGAAATACAGACAAACAGACACACACACATGAGTGTAGGTTGACAGTCCACTGCCTTTATAGACATATGATAGACCCAGAGGCAAAACCAAAGCTGCCAACACAACTACTAAATGAGTCTGCCAAAGAGCCAGATGCTGCAGCTGGAAAAGCATTTCATTGTCTCAGCAGCTGCATACTGCAATTGCTATCGCAAAAGGAGGAGAAGGAATTGGGAGTGTGATTATAGGAGAAGGAATTAGGAGTGCGATTATCAACTAAATGGTACCCAGTTACACTTCTCTATATGTGTGCATGTGCATAGACCTGCATACACATAATTAGGACAGCAACTATTTTTCACTAGTGAGTGAAAGGTATTATTTTGTTTTGTCAAAGATACTAACAGAATTAATTAAAATGTTGAAGATGACTAGTTCAGATTTTGTATTTTTTACAGCTGTTGGCTGACAGAGGAATGACTAACTCTTACTTGTGTGCGTTTTGGGAGCCCTCAAAATACAAAGCTTTCCCTCTCACATCCCTCCCCATCCTGTGAATAAGGGATTTTTTTTTCGGGGAAAATGAATCAGAGCAGTCCAAGAGTCATTAAAGCACTGTTTAATGTCTACCAGGCTCAGCAAGGGCATTGTATCCAGAACCTTAGGAAGCTCAGGAGATGATGCTGGAACCTTCACTCATGCAGGCACTTCATAAGAGCAGGGATGACTCAGAGAGCCTGCATGGCTTGCGGCTCCCAAGGCTGCAGGACCCAATTTACCACGTCTGAGTTAAATAACAAAAAGATGCTGAGCAAATCTGCCCTTGCAACACAGTCCTTCTATCAGGATCAAGAAAAGAAGACTGGTGGTGACCATCCCTGCTCTTCTTGAGAGGCAGCCTGAGGTCTGCGTGGACACAGTGCTCAGTCTGGCTTGTATGATAGCTGTGCAGACCCTTCTAGCATGAGGTTATATACATGTGAATTGACAGTGACTTGTAAAGACAGATGTGTGTAATTTATAGAACTGTCCCATCTGCAATCAGAAAACATGGTAGCTGGACTGATGTTCACATTCTTTTTCTAAGCAGCAGCATAGATTTGTGTGCTGAACTAAAGAAGACTTTATATAAAATTAGAGATTGGGAATGTATGTACTAAAGCCTCCTTGGCTAGATAATTACATTTTTATCATTATAATGACCTGTCATACTAACAAAGTTTTTTGTTTTTTTGTTTTTTTTTTTCCCCACAAAAAAGGTTAATCAACCCTGTAAGTGAGGGGACTAGAAGAGAAGATCAGTTGAAATCATTATTTCACAGGCTAGATATATTTTAAAATGCTACCTATTAAGTGGCTGTGTATCATTTACATACTATTTGTACTATTAAAAAAAAAAGTGACAAATTATTGAAAGCCCCAACCTAAATGAACTAATATAAGTGCAGATCTTGGCTGGCAGACTGTGCAGAGAGTGCCTATGTGTATGTATATATAACTGCTTTTAGAGGGAGCAGAACTATGCATGTGTTTTTGATATTAAAATATAGAATCTGAAGTAATGTCACATACACTAGCTTTCAAATATGTCTCGAGGTTGTAGGACAAGAGAGAGAAAGAACTCTGCAAAATAATAGTTGCTCACTTTTCTGTTATCAGTTTTTACTGGCAAACAATGATGTTCAATATACAGTATGGAGAGGAGTAAAAGGTTATCTCGTTAAAATAATTTTGTACTGAGAATGTGGGCTCCACCACATTTAGAGACAAAAATTTTCTGTCTAGCTGTCTAATGGAATATGCATGAACAGTTAAGAGACTTTCAATGAGAAAATGCTGTTTTCATACTTTTGCAAGAGAATCTATTTTTTTTCTTTTCTTTCCATAGATTTAGTCGCCATTTCATTTTGTTGCCCTTAAGTCAGCTGTGGCTCAGACCAGTGGATTCAAAGAAATAAAACAGCAAGAGAAGGAGAAGGGAATGTCCTCCATAAGAAGTTGCAAGACAGATAAAGAACTGCTGTTAGCCGTTGGGTGGAACAGTTGTGTCTCCCAGTAGGCTGAACAGGCTGGCTGATACATCCAGGGGGGACGGGTGTCAGGCTGGTGCAGGTGTCAGTGGCTGCCGGTGAGTGATTGCACCATCAGCCTCCTACCGTGATCCATCATGCGGGCCCAGCCGGTGAAGAATCACAGCCTCAGCAAGGTGCTGAGCCCAGCAACATATCATTAAACAAGGTTACCACAAGCAGATTTGTTCCCATGATCAATCTGGTCGATAACCGTTCCACCTCGCTGTACATTTTCCCCCCTTTAAAGCGTAAACAAGTATTATGAAAGTGGTGGCAAAACAATGTAAGGCTTGAGGAAGACTTCATTTCTCCCATGGCAAGTTGCAGGTTTCTTGTAAGTCCCTTTAATAAATCATGAGAAATAACCCTTTCTACAAAAATTTGTCCTCAGACTGATCCTCTCAGCTTATTCATATTTTATAACTTGAGGTTGGTTATTTCTGACTCATTATTGGATGGATTTTTTTTTTTTTTCTTTTTCAGCCCCCCAAAAGAAATGTGTGGATTTCTTTTATGTTGTAGGATGTGGTGTGTTGTATAAACCTATGTCAGTTTAGATTCATCCTTAAGCAATCTCCCAGAAGAGAGAAATAGGACACCTATTTCTGTTATTGTTTCATTTCAATTCTAGTGTCCTATATTAACTCTTTGCCAGATCTAAACAGACCTTCTCCCACCCTGCCCTACCCAGCATCCCTGTGCTGTGTGCAGACACCCAGGCCTATGAAGGTCCCTATGTTTTTATTCCCCTGAATGGAGAAGTCTCCTCTGTGTGCTTGAGGGGCTGATCAACCTTTCTGCCGTGGTGGTGAGCTGCAAACCCCTGGAGAGAAAGTGGGGGTTCCTCCCATCCCCCAGATGGCAGGTCACCAAGATGGTGCTTATTACAGTCATGTTATGAGTGATGGGGGCCAAATCAGAGAGTTTTATAAACTCATAGGCAGCAACAACCAAGTTGGCTTTCTCCACAGCAGGATGCTGAGCTTTGGGAAATGTCTGCTGCAGGGGAACACACAGCTGCCGTTCTTCCATCAGCTCTTTTATTAATACAGAAAAGTTTTGTACTATGCAGAAACACAAATACATTTTGTGGAGGGACTGAAAAAAATCTATATGTGTACTGGAAATGGCAAAGTAGACTGAAAATAGGTGTCTTTTTATAGTTATGCCTGTGATCACATATTAAGAAATCCCCTTGCAACTGTGCAGTTTGTAGAGCAGGATAGGATGTTACATCTTTGTGTAGTAGTACATAGATCATAGAATCATAGAATTACAGAATCATTTAGGTTGGTAAAAACCTCTAGGATCACCAAGTTCAACTGTTAACCTAGCACTGCCAAGTCTAAAATGATAGATGTTAGTAAAGCTTGCTGTGCACTGGAAAAAAACATAAACCAAGTCCCTAACCCATGCATTGGGTTAAATTGTAATTTAAGAAAAATTGTAATTGTCATGTTAATATTTAGTGGGGTCAGAATCAGACTGTATAGTGATAATATTTCATTTCAGGTATTTCCAGGTGGATAGAAAGGCTCAGCTAAAGTACTGCCTCCAGAAGAAAGCTGAAACTTTCTGCAGAAGAAAATTCCAGTTTTCACCTAAACCATGATTTTGAAAACAGTTTAAGTTAGTACAGAAGATTTGTGTTGTATGTCCTGTTTTGTTTATGCCATATTCCAATCAAAAGGATAAGGAAGCTAAAACTGCAATGAAAACCAATTCTGAGATGACTGTTTCAATTTGTGGGACTAAATTATCTTTAAAAGTTTTTCCTTGTAGACAGGCTGACCATGTCTGTGAATGAATGGCTGTTGTTAAACCTGTCTGACCTTCTCATCAATAAGGGTGAGTCTGAGGTCTCAGGGGAATATTTAACACATGGTGCCCTCCTCTGCTTTGCACTTCAGGTCAAAAATTGCCTTGGATACAATGTCAGCACCTACATCCAGTCTCCACAGCTTCCAAGCAGTTGATGCTCCATTGCTGCTTCAATCCTAGGGGCTTCTCAGCATTACAGATGCCTCAGTTACAAAACAGATGCTTTCCTGGGTACCAGGAATCTGTGCTCCTTTAAGGGGACCCCAGACATCTGTCTTGCCATAACCATAGCTTGGTGCCTGCATCATATCGTTATGCTTTATGCTTATAACAATAAAATCTTGCTATAGGCCAAAAGGATATGGAAAGCCAAGAATTGATTGTCATCATAACTGATATCGTAGCTATGTGATCAAATGATTGTTATTAGTATATTGGACCATATTCCATTGCTACAGAGAAAAGTAAGCAAGCAAGCAAGCAAGCAAGATGGTGATACTGAATATTTTCTTTTGGTAGAACCCATTTCTTTGGACCTAATAGCAAGAAAGTACCATCATGACTCTTCTTCTTATAAGGTAACTACTCATATAACATCTTTAGTCCTGGTCTCTGCAGTATGACAGTATCTGGCATGAACTAGGCAATGCATAAAATAGTCTTTGCAGTACAAGCTGGTCTGAAGGTCTTCACTTTTTGTCTAACTTCTGAGGCAAGAACAAGTATGGACATTTCTTTACTTTTCTCAAATGAATACAATTTTGGGGGGAAGCAGTTTAACAGTTTATAAAGAAGACAGAGGCTGTTCCAGCCCTAAAGAGACTTCAGAGGCAGTAAGACCTCCCCTTGAGGAGTGATTTTAAAACATAATTTCATCCCATTTTAAGAAGAAGGAATCTTAACAAGAGTTTCATTCTCTACCAAGTGAAGGGAGATACTTCTCCAGGAGCTGTGTAATGCTAGAGAAGAATGTAGGGGTTAGGATGAACCTTAGCTGAATCATTTCATCCTTGGCAAGACCAGGTATTTCCCCATTCAATGGGCTGGCTATTTGGGTCCTGCTCTGAGGCTCACACTGACAATATGGTGAAGCTAGATACTAAAAGTTATGGGTTGCAACACTCAGAGCTGTGATAAAACTCAAAGCATGTCACATATTTTACAACCCAGAAAATCAGTTCTGAATGTAAATTGCTGAATAGCCCTTAGGTGAGGAGAGTATATACAGGGCTTGATTTATACCCTGAAATCAAAGAAGAACCTTCACCAAGCTCATAAATGCAGAAACAGAGTAAGTGGATTAATGGATTTTTGAAGGTGTAGTTCAATACTGAGGTATGGGTGGTCACAGAATCAAAGAATCATCTAAGTTGGAAAAAACCTCCAAGATCACCTAGTCCAACCTCTGACCTAACACTAACAAGTCCTCCAAATATCTTAGTAGTTTTAGTCAGGTGGTTTACACAGTTCTAGTATCTGAGCTGCTCCTGCAAGACCCGGTGACTTTTACAGTGACCAAACTGTACAGAGGCCAAGGAGTCAGCAGTATACCCACAGGTGTCATTGAAAAAGATCTTGGCCCAGGGAAGTCAGTGGACATCACCACAGATTTCAGGGAGATCAGGATTTTGAACCTAGCTCCCAGCAAGGATGTAACAGTATTTAGACTTCATCCTGGTTGTTACTTAAATTATTAATCCCTACCCCAAATTTTTGTTAAGTCATCATGTATAATATAATAATTTCCTGTGACTGGAAAGCATGGATGTCTTCAAGTCTAGTCTGATAAGGTACTAACAGTTTCCTAGGCTAGCTCTTAGACAGAAGTCCCACCTACGTATTCATGAATCTCTGTGTTTCTGGTGATGCAGAACCAGAATTAGAAGTTGTTCCCATGTCTCCTGATTCTTTTTTTTTTTTTTTTTTTTTTTTTGATCTTGATGTTCATGAAAATGACAAGCAGTTTGGGAGCATTGCTGAATGTTTATGGTAGTCTGTTTTTTAAGAGTTTCAGAACATTTCTTTTTTGAAGTTCACTTCCCTAATATGAAAAAGGATTTTATCACATTCAATATTTCAAAATAACATATTTCCTTAGGTTACAGTTCAAAAGTGGGTCATACATGTATGCATTTGTGCATTTGAAAGGACCTCATATTATCATATTATGGAAATAAATTCATGGTAATAAAGAACTAGTTAGTTATGTGTTTTTTGTTTGTTTGTTTTCCATGTTTGTTTGTTTGTTTGTTTAACCTACAGTGAATTCAGCTGTGGTTATCATTGCTGGTAAAGCCTGTATCAAGACCTCATCCACATGATCTGCCAATAGTGGACTTCTAGCGTGTATTGATATATGCACTAGAGAATTGATTGCCTGCCTGGGTAGATAAGAACATATATTGTTCTTCAGTGGGTGTAGTGCATTACTCTTTCTTGGCTAATGTGATCTCAGAATCCTTCTCAATAACATAATTCCACCAATCAAACCAGATGACAAAATATAAATTTTATGGACTTGTAGTCCTCAATTCATAATCCTTTGTAAAAGACAAATATGGATGAGTGAAGTTTCCCATAATGGAAAAACCATAAAATTTCACAGTCAGCCAAGGTTCTCTTTTTGATGTGTTTCTTATGTTCATTCTTTTAGCTTTTCTACAGATTTAATTTTCTTCTCCTGACAGTAATCCTGTGATAGTAGATCTAATTTTTCTGTTAGTTAGTAAAGAGTAAGTCGCAGAACTAGAGAAGCTATTTAATGTAGTTAACACCTGGATGAGTTATGGCTTCAGTGCTGCATCAGTAGTACCTTCCTAATAGTCATGGGTGGTTCTTATGGTAGAGGAATATTGAAGATTGAAAGAAAGACTAGTAATTTTATTTTTCCAGATAACAAATAGTCAATAATTCTGTAAAAGCATTTGAAAAATAAAGTATGGTTACCTACATATTGTTACTAGCTTTTTGTTGTTGTTACTAATTAGAAGGGGAAGGACATTATAAATTTTATTGAAAAATACATTTTTCTCTGTATCTCACTGTTTCTGCAGATATCTGTATCTTTTTCTCACTGTACATACGTCTCTCCACTATGAAGTTGTTACTAACTCTGCTTTTAAAAGATGGATATCTATCTATTTACATCCAGATCCAAAAATGTCAATACACCTTTAAATCTGCAAAAATCGGGAACTTCTTTATCCTATCCACTTGAGCATTATTCAAGGTCAAGCTAAAAATTCATTTTCATATAGTCAAAACAGTATTGCTGCATACCTTAACTCCTTATTGTAAACCTGAGTAATATGCAGCTCACAAATCAGAAATTCTTCAAGAATAACCTAAATACATCTTAGATAAAATTTATTCTCTGTGGAAATTTTGTATGAAAATCAATCAAGGAATTTTGCAGATTCAAATGGCCTCTGCTGCTCACCATAAATTTAACCCTCATAGAATATGATACGCTCTGCATGGTGTGTTATCCTATATGTACAACTGTTTCCTTAAAACCTTGGTAATAGAGAGTAATTATATGCAGTAACAAAAGGAAGTGCAGGAAATTATTGCAATTAAGAAACAATTGGAACCCACAATTAACATTCACAATGAATTTCTATGTTTTTACTATACCTTCTGAAAATAAATGTTTATTATTGGAAAGGGACCATATTATTCCAGCAATTTTTTTTTAAAACTAAATCCTCATAGAAGTCAGTGGGGAGTTTTGCTGAAAACTGAATGGACCAATATAGTCCATGGAATGAGCTGGCTGAGGAGGAATATTACTGTTTATTCTGGCCATTTCACAGCACTTGTCATTACCTTTCAGTGGCAATAAGGTTGCAAAGAAGCAGAGCTGTGAAAGATGTCCCTCCTGAAGGTGGTACGTGGCTCCATGCCAGGCTTCACAGGCTACTACGTCTGTTTTGTGAACTGTTTCTCAGACAAAGCTAGCCACAGTCTTTTTTTTTTTTTTTTTTTTTAAGAATCAAAATCCACAGATGTTGTCTATCAATGACATCGAGAATTGAAACTACATGACTCAAACTCACTCCAAATGTTCTAATTGTATTCATAAGAATATAATGGTCAGTCAGCTGCAGGACTGTCAATCAACATTCATTGAGATGAGTTTTCCTTTTTTTTTTTTTATTTTCAGAATTTTGTTCTAAATCAAAAAAATATGTGTTAGTAACAGTGAACAGTTATCCTTTTTACTCTTTTTACTCCACCTCTTTTTCTGCTTTTCCCAAAATTACTTAAATTTGTTAGGGTCTTTGCAACATGTTTGTTCTGAGATTCTCTTCAATGTTGTCAAACCCAGTTTTAATTAATCATTTTCTTAAATATCATAACTTCTATGAAAGCCATGAAGTACCACAATGCCCTTTAGTCATTACAGAAAATTAAATGAGATTTGAAAATCCAGTGTCTCTTCAGTGTTAAGTGACTTTAGACAAAAGTATTATTCATATCTGGCTTCAACACCCAAGACACATGAATTCTGATGTTTTCATAACAGTGAGACTGAAAAAGAAAAATAATGAAACAGTATTGAAACAAAATCTTTTGAGCATAACAGGATGAACATAGGAGAAATATTTGGCCAGTTTAAATGCTCTCTACTTACATAAAATAAATCCAAATTCACACATCCCTGGATAAACCTACTGATATTTTGGCTTGCATTCCAGTTTTATAAAATTATTTTCTATTCCCTTTTACTATTTGGGGAAATGAAATATTCCAGAATGAACAAAATGTGCTGGTATGCCATAATAACACTTCAAGCAGATATACCAGAATCTCCCATGGAGAGCATTTGCAATGCAATAACAGCATTCAAAATTCTGTACCAATACCTCTGAATTCCCACTTCAACCACAGCTCATACTTGTATAAGCTATGGACTGATCATGAGAAAACAGTAAAACTGACTGTACACAAAGTTCCCTGTAGAGGTGAGTAACCTGAATAAAAAGAAAATGCCACATTTACCATTCATTTCTTTCATTTCTAGTAATGATGTTACAAGAACACAATTTATTTTCAGAGTTTAACATGCTTTAGGTGAAATTTAAAAAGTCTGTAAAAACAGATAACTGTTGCAGACACATTAATAAGTCAAATGTCAGCTATCGATTGCAACCCACTAATTAGGAATAAAATTCAGAAACGGCTTTCTGGATCTGGTACCTTCCTGTTCTTTGTGCTGTGCTGCCATCATATTGCTTCTTGTTTAATTGAATGCCATTAATATAAGTGGGCATTACATATGTGGCCTCATAAACAAAATAAAACTTGATGCCTCATGACTGAAAGAAATACAGATTCTCCTGATGATATCAAGGCATACCTATTTTCACATAAATATTTTATTTAATAGCTTATTTAATGTTTTGCTAAGGTCATTTCAATATGTTAAAATACTATACAATATTGATGATCAAGATAGATGAGAGATTGTTTTTTGAGATGCAACTGACGTGACATACAGTGGATCCCCACAGACTAAAGTCAGGATTAGAAGACTCCCACATTGTTTGTAAGAAAGGGGGATGAAGAGTTGTGATGAACCCAAGCAACAAAATGAGAACACCAGAGATAGGAAACAGGAAGCAAATCTTGGAAAAAAAAGTACATGAGAAAGAAAAAACACACAGCTCTGAGCATAAGTGCCTGTGTTTTGAGCTTAAAAACTATAGGTAAGATCTCAGCATGGGGTGGTTAAGCAAACGTTTGACATATTTATAAAAGAAAGCAACACAGTGAGTTCACAGATGATCGTAACCAAGGGGTACAATATAATAGTTTGAACAAAAGAAAGGAATACTCCACAGTTAATATTTGTATCTCAGAAATATATAAGAACCTCAATAAGAGAACAGGACCTAAATATCCTAGACAGGTGACAAATATATAGCATGCTGCAAGGCCCAGGGAACTCCCAGTCCAACTACATGTAAAATACAACAGCAGAAGGAAATAGAAGTCAGGGAGATACCACAACAATCTGGGACAGTCTTAGCCCCACTGTCGAGGCATGAAACACATCAAGATGTGTCAAAGCCAGAGCACCTTTTGGATTGAAGGGCATTGCTGCCTGAGGGTATGGGACACATTATGGGATGCAAAAGAGCAAAATATATATACACAAAAACAATATATATACACCCATATATATATATACACTAAAACAATATATATACACCCATAGAAATGAAGAAAGCAGTTACAGATAAAAGGAGACTCTCAGAAACATATAAATCATAAAATCATTTGATACAAGGAAAGATCCCTCTAAAAATAAAAGCATATTCACTAAAGCCAAGATGAAAATTAGGTGTGCAAGCTGAAAGCTGAAAGCAAATAACAAAGATATTACCAATGTGTGAGAAGAGGGCACCTGGAGACTGAGGTCTGTTGAGTAATTACGAGGACCTGAAAACAGAACAGAACAGGCTGAGGACTTTTGAAGGCTAAATAATTTTGTTATGAACGAAGAGAAAATGAATTAACAGTAATACTAGACTAGATAATGTACAAAGGATTAAACCTTACAAGTACTACTACAAGGCAGCTGTATATCAATATGGTTCATCTGTGGAAATTATGGGAAATTCTAGCTCATACAGGGATACAGGAGCATTAAGAATAGAGAAAAAATGTTTGAGATTCAAAGGGAAAATGGAGGAAATAAGTTCACCTTAGCACTGAGCAAAGAGGGGTTTGGAGTCATGAGTTACAGATAAAACTGGAAAATTTTGAGGGTTCATTGATTAGTTATATTCAGTTGATTTAGATTCATACACACACAAAGACCCTACTGAACATGAAATATGGCTATGCTTGTACATGTAGAACTAATGCTGAGCATATACTCGGAGCACAACAATTTGTTGCAAGGAAAAACAATGTTTCTGTGCAGGAAAATGCAGAACAAGATAAAGTTATGGGAAAGGACATTGAAATGTAAATGAACAGATATATCTTACAGATGACAAGTGAGTTCAGGATTCCAGTGAGGGAACAAGAGGAATAATACAGGGTTGATGTCTGGGATTCAGAAGGCATTTAATTGCTGAAGGCAGAAACCTGAAGTTTTGAGGAACACATTTAAACCATTTTTTTTTTCAGAGAAGTTTCTCAGAAGTGAAGGACAACCCTAAAGAAGTAAAAATGCAGATGCTCTGACTTACAAAAATATTGGTTATTAACAGCCTTGCTTATTAAGATGCTCATCCTTATGGCTTTCTGTGAATGTTTTTCTGACATAATATTCAAATATTCTTGTGTCTCATAACAGAGAGAGCCACAAGCCTATCAGCTCAGTGCCCAGCAACAAGACCTTCCCTGGCTGAACAATGTAATACCAGCTTGGGGTTATCAGAGTGTGTAGGTATAGCCAGGTGGCTTATCAGAGACCTTGAACGTGGTACATGGTTAGAAAGACTGCTTGATGCTTTTATCACAGATGTTTCTTTGCTTGGACTGTTCTTCCTGACTTGGCATAAATTCTTTTTAGCAAATTATTGTATGTACTGATTAAAGTCAAGCAGCCTATTAATGATTACAATTTAAATTTGAGGTACATAATAATAAAAACGAATTCATTATTATTAATAATAACTATTATGAATAATTATTAATATTCAATACATTTAATAAGTTTTATTATTATTAGATGTATATTTAATGAGCAAGATATAAACAAGTTTGATATTTGGTTTTGGTGATTTATTGTGCAGACCTTCACAACACAATACAGGGGACAGAGCAAACAGGGAAGCAACAGCATCAGGGAAGAGAGGCAATCTGCTGGAGGTAGGAAAAATGACTATTTGTTCATGGCAATCTTAAGCAATGTTTTGAAAAGTTCACCAAAAATTTAGAGGTCTATGCAAATGACCTGGAGACATTGTCGTTGGTGCTGCTTAGGCACAGTTGTCTGTATACAAGAATGGACCAACATAGTGCTGTCTTTACCACTTTAAGAACTGATAATATTGCACCACTGACTTGTTTGCATAATGTGCTTCGTGCTTCTCTCATCATTTCTATGTCATTCCTCTTCCTCTTCCTCTTCCTCTTCCTCTTCCTCTTCCCCTTCTTCTTCTTCTTCTTCTTCTTCTTCTTCTTCTTCTTCTTCTTCTTCTTCTTCTTGTCTGCTTGCTTCATCTTTAAATTTTGCTTTTTGAATATTTACATACCTATACAACACACACAATTATATTTGTGTATACAAAATAAAAACAAAAATGCATATGAGTTATGAATGAATATAAAAATGTATATACTAATCATATGCATATCATAAAATCTTCAAAAATTGTTTTATATGATACTTCATACCATATATGAGTGAATGGGTGACAGACTTCTGATTAATCTTTCCTAATACAACATTTTACAAGGTGGGAATTTGTATTTTGCAAAACCATCGCTGACTGAAAAACAATAATAGAGACAAGAAAGCAAATTAATACAATAGTGGGTCATAAGACATATTCAATATCTGCATTGAATAAAGAGTGCAGTTAATATTCATGGTACTTAGGACATTCTATTACCTAGTTACCTTTTTTCTCATTTTTCTAATTCATCTGTGAAACTTGAAGACGCAGGATACATAGGAAAAACAAAACAAAACAAAACAGTTGACTAATATTAAAGGATGAGTTAAATCACTTTTGAAGAATGATAAAAACAGAAGTTGACGTGGATTGAATTTATGTGGACTTTGCACCTACATATTTAAGGCATGAACTGATCAACAGTTGAGGTCAGAAAATCAAATCTAAATTCATTTGGTATTATGTGACAATTTGGTGGGTATCCTACTTCTCAAACTTTCATTTCTGGCAATTCTTAGAAGATGTTTTCAAGGAGTATGTCATTAACCTGTTCCAGTATGTAAATTTTAATGGTGGAAATCTTTCAACATTTTTTAATATTTATTGGAAACCTCTACACTATTTAAAATTCTTGGAATGACAAAGTAGAAACAAACACTGAAATGTACTGCTGATTTAAATGCTCCCTGAACACAGTATAACATCCTCACAGTCCCAAACATTAATTATTATGGGTTATCATGTTGGTCTTCTCCTTGATGTGCTCTCACAAAAAACTATCTGCAGACCTGCTTCCCCACCCCTGGGTACACCACACTAAGGGCAGAAATAATTACAATGGGTGGTGATAAAGAGAGCTCAGCATGTTTAGAAGAGTTTCTTATGGAGTTTTGCTCACATGTACAAATCACATTTGCTGACTATTCAGCCATGCTTTGTTATATCCCTGATACTGTAAGTCACAGAGGAACTCTCCCCATGCTTTTCCTTGTTTGTTTTTCAGGAGGCAAAATCCAGGCAGCTGGTTCCTGTCCTGTGATCACACTGTTGGCTGTGTTTTTTCTCTTGTGTGTCTGTATGCTGTGCCAGCCAAAATTTACCTACTACTGCTTTCACACAGATCTCATAATCACTTCAGCAACATATGCCAAATTTTAGTGCATACCTTTACGAAGCAATTTCTCTCTGCATTCATCCAGTCCATATGTATCTGCCTACCACTGAACTTCAGAGAGCAGCCTGGTCAGTCTCAGAGTTAGGAATGCAAAGTTCACTTGAAAACGTGATATAAAAGTTTCAAAGTTACTGAAAGTGTAAAGACACATTTCTGATTGCTTTTGGAGAACTTCAGTTTAAATGCTTGTCATTAGATCATCTGTAATTCAAACAACAGAAGAAAATATCAGGTCTCTAATTCAATTTAATGGTTGCTTTTTACCTAATCTAAATTTAAGATTCCAGCATGTAGGATTGAGTGATGCTATAAATTTTTTTTTTCTTTTTCTGACACTCTTACAGGAAATGCATTCTTCATGTTTTACAATTTTATTGGCTGCTAAGTCTCTTGTAGTTAACATCCAATGTTTCTTGGCTATTTATAGAGTGATCCTTTTTTAAAGCAATATGTTTTGCCTGTGATCTCATCTACCTGAATCACAGACTTTCAAAACCACTTTTTCACCATTTACATTGAAATTATAAGTTGTTTTTTTTTTGTTGTTGTTGTTGTTTTTGTTTGTTTGTTTTTAGTATCTTTAATTTAAAATAATTATTGCGTCCTCTTCTCCGCATTTTTTCTGTATTTTCTACCTATAGATATATATGCAACTGGTTTTCTTTGACACTGATTATCTTAATGCTCACAACCTCCAATAATGAATTCGTAAAAACTGAAGATGCTCCCAGACTAGAAGGTCCAGATGATCCAGATCTAAATTCAAATCTTTCTTCAAGAACTGAAGGCATTGAGATTTGAGGAGTCATAAAATTTGACTCAGAGATCCAGAATACCAGGTATTAAATTTACATTGCAAGTTAAGGATAGAGACCAGGCTGTGATCAGCTGCATTATGCCCTATAATTTTGCTCACATGTTCAATGTAGCAGATACTTCTCCACTTCTCCAAAGAAGACATCCATGCAAGTGGCAAGAAGGAGCCAAAACCTGCCCTCAGGTAGTGAGGACCCTTATTTGATTGCTCCAAGGAAGGTGTAGACACATACAGGCTCCGTTAATTGGTATAGGTACCTCTTGTTTTGGAGGACAGAATGCCTTTCTCCTACATACTCAGAAGAAAGAAGGACTGTCTAAGGTGCTCAGCCTTGCATCTCATTTTAGCAAAGAAAAATGTGGCACTGTAGTTCTGATGGGAACATAATTGCTTACATGAAAGAGGATCGTTGAGATACGAGATATGCTTTACTGAGGCTGTGGAGAGGTTAGAAGTTTTGACTTACCAATAAAAGCTCTGTGTAAAAGTGTTTAGTTGGTATAAAAGCCATTGATGAAAAATCTAAGAAAGGACTAGATGTCACAGTGGTTAATCCTCCTCTCTAGTATCTGACCTCTGTAAGGCTGGAAGTAAAATAAGTTAAATGAACTCTGCATAATTCCTTGTGGTTATCTGTCACAAAGTCACCTCATGATTCAGCTGTAGTGTCAGACTGTCTGGGGGAGGCTCTGCTGCCAGAGCAAAGGGCAGCAGCAGATCAGGACCAAGGCATCACCCACTGGCAACAATGGGAGAGGAAAATCTTGCTGCACTTGCATACACTGTCTTTTTTCCTGCTGATGCTGTTGGCTCCAAATTCTGTGTGTTTGAGAATGCAGTTACTTAGTTTGCTCCAATTTTAAGGGAGAATTTTTCAGTTTTTGACAAGACCCTTAAAATCACATTGCAGAGGAAAGGGTGTATTATAATTATAAATATCAATAGTAATAAAAGTTTATTAAAGGTCATTAAAATGAAAGGGGATGGCTATAGATCCCATCACTCTGAACTGACTCCCTCCTCTTGTGTTAATTAGAAAACTCAGATAATGGTTCTATGGGGGAGTGCAAGGGAAATTTAATTACGAAAGTTTAATGGGCCACTATCTACTTTCTGCCAGATTAAAAACTGATGATTTACACTATTTTAGATACTAGTGTGGGCTCTCTAACAAAATATGTTGCAGAACAAAGAGTAGTGCAAGATTCTTCACACAGAACATTTTGCTCACTTTTAAAACAAAGACATAAGACATCTAAAAACTGAGCAGCAATGACAAAGCTGTTACCACCAAAACTGAAAGGAAATACCTAGTTAGTTTCTTAAATTTAGAATTTATTATAATAAAATGAAGAACATTTTTGCATGAGCATGAACACACATCCTGAAAAATCCTTCCCACTCCCCTGAAAAAAATAATAGTAAAATAAAGTAAAAAGAGGGAACAAAGAGAGAAAGAGAGAGAAAGCGAGAGAGAGAGAAAGAGAGAAAGAAAGAGAGAGAGAGAGAAAGAAAAAGAAAGAAAAAAAAGAAAAAGAAAGAAAGAAAGAAAGAAAGAAAGAAAGAAAAAGAAAGAAAGAAAGAAAGAGAGAAAGAAAGAAAGAAAGAAAGAAAGAAAGAAAGAAAGAAAGAAAGAAAGAAAGAAAGAAAGAAAGAAAGAAAGAAAGAAAGAAAGAAAGAAAGAAAAAGAAAAAGAGAAAGAAAGAAAGAAAGAAAAAGAAAGAAAGAAAAAGAAAGAAAAAGGAAGGAAGGAAGGAAGGAAGGAAGGAAGGAAGGAAGGAAGGAAGGAAGGAAGGAAGGAAGGAAGGAAGGAAGGAAGAAGTAATACCAATTTGAATTAGCTGTAAGGTCATTTATCAGGTATTGAGAAAAGCTGGAAAAATGACATTGTTAAATTTTACAAATTTTTGGATTGGGCTTTGCATTCATAAACATGCAGTTAAGTTCTTCAGGCCATGGTCTTCATCTCATAAAAGCTTATGGCCATTTTTAATAAAACAGACCTTTGTGTGTATGTGTCTTAAAATGTGTTAGACTTTGAGAAATCAAAATACTTAAGGCATACATGTGAAACTGATAAAAACTGTTGGCTTTAAGTCCTCATGTTCAAGTGCCCTAGACACCCACTTTATGGGGAGTTATAGCTAGTCAGAATGCCATGTGTATATATTTTTGGATAATGTTGAAACCTTGCACCTGAGATTAGTGGCTATTTTTGAAAAATTAGTTTTAATCAGCTCATTAGGAGTGATACTTCAGAAAAATATATATATATCATCTCCAGGAATCTTTCTTCAAGTATCCAGTACAAACTACTGTTTCTATTTAATATTATTAAATTTAAATAATCTCCTTAAAAAAAACAAAACAAACAAACAAAAACTTTAATTAAATGTTTAACTTTAAGGCATTTTTATCAAAAAAGAGGAGGAAAAGATTTGATGTATCAAATGATTTATTTTTAAAAAGAGGATAAAGGTAAGAGAAGAAAAGAAACAGAATAAGAAACAATGTCCAAAAGCAAAGCAAAATAAATAAATAAATAAATAAAATAAATAAATAATAAAAATAAAATAAAATAAAATAAAAATCTAATGCACTTTTTTCCTTTTCTGGATAGGTTTTGGTGTCTAAAAGTTGAGAACTCAGCATTATAAACGCAGGGCTGGTTGTCAGCTCTAATTTAGGTAGACACAGACAGTTTTATATAGCAGCTTTGTGGCCTGGAGCTGTCTGTCTTGCAGACAGAGGCCCACTGTGTCAGCTGCATGTCCTTGAATATTTCAGGTAGAATGTAGCTCTGGGAATTGCCATCCTCCTGAATTTCAGGTGTGTAAACAAAGTCTCCTACCTTTGCTAATTTATTGCCATGAAATGAAACAATATTAAAAACAAAAACAAACAAACAAATAAACAAAAAACATCAAAAGACAGCTCTGTTCTTCATATTCTTCAAAGGTCTTAAGCCACCCGGGTGTATACAGATTGAGCAATACTCATTTTTCTTGATCTGTTCCACAGAAACAGGGTTTGCCTACCTGCTCTGCAGTTTAGCTCTCATCTCTCATCCATATAGCATAGCTGCCTTCAGAAAAATCTGTTTATGCAGTGGATATGAATTAAAACTAAATATGTTTGCACACAATCTAACCTTATCTGAAAGTAATAGCAACATTTTGAAGGTGCATCTAAATTTATAAATAGTGTAAAAAATATGAGAAGGCACTTTGAATGTCTAGACTTCACTTGTCTAGATTTCAAATATGTAATGCTGAATAGATATCAAAATATTAAGTAGACATTTTTAGATATAATTAAGAATAGCATGCCCAGGAATGTTCACATGGTTTTTTGCTTAGTTTCAGTGAATGATTCATGGCTAAGCTCTGTAAAGTATTACTTAGTTCACAACTTTATAATCACAAAACCTCAGAAAAAAAAAAAAAGAAAAAAACTTTATCTTTGCAAAGTTACTGACTTCATTAAGACAGCTGTTATAACTATAGGACTTTATTCCACTGACAATTTATATAAAGAGAGAGAAAGAGACATTAAAAAAAAGTTTATTTCAAGTGTGTTGTTAATTTTTATTGCAATCCTTTATATGATTAAGATAGCGCCATAATTAGTCTCAATGCACTAATAAGTTGTTGGTTTCTTCCAGACACTTAATAAGGACCATTCATTCTCCAAGGGGATCACAACCTGAAATCCTGCTGAAAGGCTGGTGCTACAACAGAGGTCAAAGAGAGAGGAAAAGAGTTGAATTAACTGGGAAAAATGCCAATTATTGTCTTGATCAGATGAATGACCATATGCTAAATGACACAGTAAAATGAATGGATGCATACTGTGTTGATGTGGTTTCCTTCTTTTCCCTTTTCTTTCTTGTTTGATTGTACATGATGTAGTTGTTCCACATGGCAGAAAATCCACCTCTTCCTTACCATGTCCATCATTGTAAGAAAAACACGGGTGTGATCTAGTTTTTGAGTGACACTTATTTTACTAAAATAAGAGATTGGAAATCCTACTAAACGGATACAGAGCTATGAATTAAAGGCTTCAGCACCCTGAAATGTGATGGGCCAGATCTTCAACTAGAGCAAATTGATGAAGCTTCTTTAACATCACTAAAACTATATCAGTGGATTTGCCTAGTAACAAAAATTTGGATTAGCCTGAAAAGAGAAGCCAGTGATCGTTTCTTGGAAAATCCTGAAAAGCTGGACAATTATTTGAGCATAAATGTTGGTCTGGCAATGTTTGTGCTCTGAGTTCTGTCAAATCTTGGGATAAGGATCTGATCCTGCAAGACGGAGGGCAGGACTCATGTACTGACCAGTGTGGTGGGCTCCTCCTGCCAAGTCCACACACAGATGTTACACACACTTCCAGCTGAGGCTTCAAGTGGAAAATTACAAATGCAGAGTTTGGCAATTGCAAGCTATATCATAAGACGCAGAATCTGTGCTCTTTTTAGCAGAAGAAATCCAGAAATCTGGATCTAGTACCAAAGATGGAAAAAATATCAAACTATGACTAGAAGCCAGTTTTATTGCTATAGTTCTGAAGAAGTTTATCTCAATATTTTCAGAAGTGTCTACAGTCCCCTGTGCTTTCTCTGTAGAATACTTTTTGTTTGTTTGTTTGTATTTTATGTAAATAAATAATGTTAAATAGATATCAAAATCAGATTCAGATATTTGCATATCCATTTTTTAAGCTGATTCTGTGACAGATGGCAAAAGAAAAATGAATGCACAGATATATACAAATATAAGAAATGACTATGAATCTGTTCTGCCTTCCCAGAGAGGAAGTAGTCAAAGAAAATGACTCCCACATAATTCCAGATTATTTAAGCTGAAAACCCTGTATGGGAAAAACTACTTTTTGTTACATGTTGAAGTCCAATCACCACAGTATTGCCAAAAAGGACTTCATTGTTAATCATGAAAACCAGGGCTTCTCAAAACTCAAACCACAGGAATACCGTTTCACTGCATATTGATTTTGAACAAACAAGTTACCAGACAATTGAACAGGTTAAACAAAAATTATATTGTTTCAGGCAATTATCCACATGTGCTGAACTCATTTGGGGAAATAAAGCATTTCACATTTTATTACCCAAAGTGTCAATGAAAAATTATACAGGTGATATCTCATTAATGGTTTCATTTTCCCAAACATTGTACAAAGTCACTGCAACACAATTCCAAGTCGATCTACCCATTTGATCTTATATAACCTTCAGGGAACATTAATAAAATTCTGACTCAGATATGCCCTCTTTCAGTCTCTTTTTAGGCATACAGGTGCTTAAATGTCCTTACATCCTACTGAATGAGACTTAAGCTTAAATTTAACCACAAATGTCAATACTTTTCTGGACAGAGATGCTTCCTGGAATGAAGGCCTCTGTATCAGAATAAACATGCTACTTGGTAAGATTATACACAGAGAATTTTGATTTGGGTTTACACAACCTGTGGTATCAGGTATCAGGTTAGAAAATCAAATTGCTAATGCCATTTAGCACATTCTTGTACAGATACCTGTGTTCTACTGTTTGCAAAATTTCCTTCTTTTTAAGAGACTCAACATGCGTTATAAAGTAGTTCTAAAGATTTTTAAACATTTCATTCAAGAACTGAGTTTTGTTAGTGAAAATGAAGAGTTTTTACAATTCTCTTGCAATTCTCTTGCAAAGGTATTTAGGACTCCCAGAGGAAGACTGGAAAAATCTATCAGCTATTGTAGAAAGTGAATTATAGTGGAAGGAGCTTAGCATGAAGCACGTGCAATCAATGATGGGATACTTGAAGTTTGCTTGTACAGTTAACTCCTTAGGGTTAGTATTCTGTAGGTGTTGAACTGCTTTTTCCGAGATCAAGAAACCACAGAAATAAATGACCGTGATATATATATATATTTATATATATATATAAAGTCCAGAATGAGAGTAGAGGATTGTGGTAGACTGTTCCTGATGGCTGTGATTTAGAGTCTCCGGGGCAGCTAGAGCGGTTCAGCCACTGGACATGCAGATTTTCTCAGATCCCAGGCAGGTAAAAGTCAAAGGGGACTTTTGAAGTGTAATGTCCTCTGTTTTGAAGGCATTCCTTTTGTTTTGACATGTTCCTTTGGCTAATTCAAGTAACAGGGAAAGTACCACTGAAAACAGTTCACATAAGAAGTTAATTTTCCTGTTGTCACCACATAGACCCCTTGGATCCTCCTTCCTTCTACTAGCAAAACCTTTGTCCTGGTCAGAAAAACAGGGCTGCCTTAGCTGAGCACCTTACCAACTGACTACTGAATCTGGCTGTACATTTATTACTTTTTCAGGGTTTTGGTGAATCTTGTAGTCTTTTCTGCAGAGTGCCTTTGCTTCCAGAAAAGTGGGGAGGGTTTCCCTACAGATTCATGTTCAGAAGGTTCTCATGAAATTTGAAGATAATAAGGTTTTAATTTATTTGTATAAGCTTTTTGTTTCTGTGACATAATGTCACCCAAAATCCATTAATATAAATAAAAGACCAACCCTCCTTTTTTTTTCTTTCTTTCTTTTTTTTTTTTAAGTGTTTGACAGATAGAAGGTCAGACTTGCAACCTCCGCAGCCTTCAAATGCCATTTAAAAAAAAAATGGTTAAAATGATGTTTTCTTTGCTCTCTATAACTTCCTAAGGAGGGGAAGCGGAGAGAGAGGTGCTCATCTTGTCTCCTTGGTGACAGGACATGTGGGAACTGTCCTCAATGCCGTGTCGGAGAAGGTTGTGACGGTTGGACTCAATGGTCTTTGTAGATCCCTTCCAGCTGAAACTATTCTATTCTGAATATGCTGTATTTTCAACTTGACTGGAAACAGTGCACTTTGTGTCTCATCTAGACAAAATTGTTGGTGAGGTAAGAAATAGACCAGCTAGGTCAGTGTCCTGTTTCAGAAAACACCCCATGGAAGGCTGCTCATCTAGAGTTTCCAGTATACGTGAATGAGAGGAAATCAGATCATCAGTTTTTAACCTCTTCCAGAACCTAGAATAAAAGTACGTTCTACCTGATATCTCTTAAATTACTAGAGCCCGGAAAGGACTAAAAGAATTACAAAGTTTGAGAATATATCTTTAGATTAAATTTAAATATAACAACTTAATGTTTGTAATTTTTTTTCTTCTATTTCTCTTTTCTTTTTTTTAAAAAAAAATAAAAATCTTTCATTAGCTGGGAAACCTGCTATCCCCTTTGAATTTCCTATTTTGAGACTATAATGAGCTGTGAATTTTTTATACTGTGGCTATATATATAGAGGTAGATGCAAACATCAGTCATGCACTAATGAGAAGGATAACAATAGGAGGGAATTAAATGGTGTATTGGAAAAGGGGTTCTGCCTTTGGTGAGGGATCTGAAACTTCTCTATCTGCTGGCCAACAGGACACTCTTTTAGACATGGCTAACATTTCTGCCTCAGCAGCTGTGCTGGTGGCAGAGGCTAAGAGACAGAAATTTGGTCACCCATGAAGAGGAAGAGCAAGTGTTTGAAGAGAAAACTTTAAAAGTGGTGCTAAGGACATGGATCAGATGTTAAACAATGATTTTGTTTCAATATTAAAGTATTCTGTAATTGATATGTATAGTAAATGGACAGCTGCTTTCTTAACATTCTCTTCAGAATGTGTTAGGGGTCTGCTAAAGTTTGTGTTAGGGCGTACTATTTTAGTATTAATAGGATGATTTAACATATTTTGTGATCTAATATGCTTCTCAGTCCTGTGTCTAACTTGTTGATTTGATCTATTCTGACAGCTGTATTGCTCTCTTCTTAGTCTATTAATTATGACTTTGTTGATACACATTTTTCAATGTTATTTTTGTTTAAGTTGCTTTTTATGTTTCAGTGAGTAAAATGGGTCTCAAACCTCTCGTGACCTGGGTATAGATCAACCTATCAGCCTAAAAGCTCCACCCAGTAAGCCCTTTGTTCTCTCACAGGAAAATTATATGAACTGGAAATTTGCTTGAAGCCACCACAATAAATATGTTTATTCAGGGAAAATTAAAAGAGGTGAAACAAGAAGCCTGACAAGACTTCAGTTTTGAGAAAAAAACACAACTGTTTGTGTCTAGTGCATCGCAGAAATTGCTCAAGAACATTTTGTCCTTGTGTAAGGATTACCCTGTAATGCTGCTAATGTCCTTAGGTTGAGACCTTGGGTTATCGGCTGTGTATGTGCCGATCATGCAAGTTAAAAATGATTTTTTTGCAATGCAGTTTTTATCTTTGTGAGTTCATGATACTCTTTCCTTGAAGACAGATCTTCTGCTTCCCCTGCATTTTCTTTCTCCTTTTGGCCTGACTTGCTTCCACTGTGGGCTGAACGTGCTTCCCAGTGGCAGTGAAACCTCCAGATGGCACATTACCCACTTCTCATAAATTACAGCAGAAGAGAAGTGCAAGGCACTGGAATTCTTTGAGGTTTAGGTTTATAGGGATTACAATAAATTCAGTCAGATGGGGAGGGTCATTATGTACTGGTGGAATGCAGATAAGATTATGCTGCCTTTATTTATTTATTTTTCTTAAAATTGCCTTGAGATAATCTTGAAGGCTGCAGAAAGTGTTCCACATTTGGAGTTCTCTATTTCACGCATGCAGATCCTTAGGGAAAATGAATCCAGAACTGTATCAGAAACAAGAAACTAAACTGATCATTTGAGCCAAATTCTGCAGTCTCTTCATACACCACAGAACATGAGAGTCTTGGCTGTTCACACTCTGCCAAATAATGACCTTGAAGACAGATGAGAACAAAATATGGCAAAAGATTTCCCCAGACAAGTCTTGGAGAACAAGAGCCTTTCAGTTCAGAATGTTAGTGCCATACCGCAGAAACCTTTTCATTGGCAAGCTCAGTTCATAACCTGCCTGGTTATGAATTCACACCAGTTTAAGAGATAGTTAAAGAAAAGAAACGCCATGAAAAATGTAAGACAAAAAAATCTCTCTCCTCTGGAGAAAAACAAAAGAATTAAAAGGATGTTCATTACAGTGAACTTCTTCTTAAGCTGCCACTTTGCTTCAGCAATGGACAGAACATCATTCCTCCTAATCACCTGGTTAGGGCCCCAGATGTATCCCTGTTAAGTGGAATTCTTTCTAATACTGTCCTGATTAATTAAGAAACAGTCTTTCCCATTCACTGTCATCAGTGACCTATCATTCAGTGTCGCTATCCTTCACTGTCATTAAGTAGAGTATGCATATACTGTAATAGGTAAGATGATTTCGGAGACAACTATTGATCCTTTCCCAGTGGTCTATTGCTAGTTAATGAGCATTAGTTTCCTTAACGATGTTTAATGTTGGTGAGTTATTTTTAAGTGATACATGGCCTGACCCTGGAAAGTGCTGAATGCCCTTAACTCCTATTGGACTTCAGCGAGAGTTGAGGGCACTCATGATATCAGTCTACAGGTCTTGTGTTTGAAATGGCAGCAAAAGCTTCTTTTGGCATTCAGACAAGGGTGAACAAAGCTCTACAGGAAGAAGATGGAACAGCTTCTTCTAGAAGATATTTCAAACTTATTTTCCTTTCCATCATTGAAATGGACAGCTTTCAAGAGAAAGGCAGCCTTCTACAAAGGACAGATACCACCCTTCTGCCATTTTTGCTTTCCTCTTATTTTCTTCCTATACCTCTCACTGTCCTCTAGCTTATTTTCTGGACAATATGAAGAGGCATCTCTCAAGCTCATCTGCCCCCTGTACTTGCCTCCCTATATTCCCTTTATTTCCAAATTAAGTGGACGCACAGTCTGTCACCATTGCCTTGAGTTTCTCCAGCTCTTCTGAATCTCTTCCAGTTGGCTTTCATTTCTATGCTTTATTAGAACTGCCTTGATTACCAAAAGCTGCCTCTTGGCAAAATCTCAAAGTCAAAGTTTCTTCTCCTCCTCTTCAACCTTACAGTTTTTTTGTGACCAAAATACTTTTCTGCTCAGCGCATCACTCTGCCTGTGCCTTCCCCACTACCTCTTCTGTTTGCACTGCTATTCATTACATTGTCATCCCTTTGGTGTGTGTTCCCCCTCCCTTTCCCCATACTCTGTCCACAGAACTTCGTCCTATGACCCCCTCTTCAAACAATCAACATTCAAAAAAAATGTAGGACAAAAATATTTGCTCTTACTCTTTGCATGCACAGTTTGCGCTCACATTATTTGGCTAATACGTGCAAACCTCATGGCACATAAGGTTCAGTCCTAGGTGATTTTCCATTTTTCCCTTACATAAAAAGCAACAACAACAACAACAACAACAAAACACTCCTTAATTCCTTGTGCATGAGAACAGTACAGAGTTAGGAAAAGGAACTGATTTGACTAGAGAGAAAAGAATGTTTCCCAGAGATGTGGGCAACATTGAGTCTATCAGCAGGAAATGTTGTAAAGTTCTAAATGTAGACTTAGAAGTTATTTTTGGTCCCCCCCTTTTTTTTTTTAATGAATTTGCTTATTTTTTTACTTTCTAAATTAATTTGCAATGCATATTAAGGTAACTATTCCACACAGCTTTACGAAAAAAAGTATTCAAGAAAGAAGCCCTATCTGAACAACTGATAATTTCTGTAGCAATTTCAAGATAGATTAGATGTACTGTGACATATGTGCCTGGCAGTCAAATTTATCAGTTTGGTGGGTAACTTCGCATACAAGAACAAAGAGAAAGTACATCCTTGGCAGACCTGTCTTTAGGGATAAGTATCAGGGTCTGTTTTTGTTAGAAGTAATCCCCAGAGAAGGACATCAATGTGTAGATGATACAATTGTAATATGAAGATAAGTTGTACAGATACATATCTTTATCCTGTGCGGGCATAATTTATTGCATGGACATTGCCTGTGAACTGGATGGGGGTGGGGAAATGCAACTCTGCACAATGTGAGGAAATTTAGAGACACAGTTTGGATGTTTCTCTGTGATTATTCCTTCACTTATGTGCAACAGGGATTTTTTTTTTTTTTTTTTTTTTTTTTTGCCCCTTCATCTGGCCAAATAATCAATTTACATTTTCTTCTGTTAAAAAAAGGAGTAAATGTGAAAGTTGAGCTGAAGTAATAACTGGAAAAAAAGACACAGTTGCTCGTTTTGCTCTTCTTATGAACTCCTACATTGCTGTCATGTGTGTGAGGACATAACCATAGACCTCCCGTTTGCCCTGCAGCAGCCCCATACAGCCCTGCACTGACTCATCATTGCCTTGTTAAGTAAGAAAGCCTGGGAAACGCTCTGCTCCCAACAGTTGGTCTCTCTAGCAGTAATGACCCTTCATATGAAGACATACTTTGTGGGACTGATAAGCATCCTCACAGGCTCCAAGGAGGACTGCAGTAGTTTGACATTGTCACTTATTGTAGACTCTGGGTACCTCCCTTACCTCTGGGTGCTGCAGAGAGGGGGGCTGATGCTGCAGAAGGGGTTAACTGGGATTTTCTGTAATGTGCTCCTATTTCCTTTCCCTCCCTTCAGCTCCTTCACAAAATGTTAATCTAATTGTGATAGTATCACTTTGATGACAATATGACAAGACAGACAAATTTGATTTTATTCTCCACAGAGCAAAGCATATGCTGCTTGGGAGACTTTGACAGAGAGAAGGACATAAAACAAATGGAGTTCATGAATATACAATTTTTATTGTACACAGTAGTGACATCCAAACTTCAGAGAATAGGTGGGTGAGACTTATGCTTTACTATTGAGATTAATGGGTACGTAAAAAAGTGCCAACAGAGAGTACTACAGTTTATGTTAAAAATGTCGACGTGGATAAGAATAATTTTCTTCTCAAGATGAATGATGCATTTAATGGCTGTGAGACATTCATGCCCAGTAGCAGTTCCTCAAAAGTAATTTTTTGTTGTTATTGTAAATTATATAATCTTAACTGCAATTATAGCCCTGTTTAGGTAAAGGTCAAGTTAGTACAGTGGATGGTTATAAACTAAGAGGGAAATTGGTAAATTTATTCCCTTGATGAAAGCCTACGAATGATCTTAAGCAAGATAATTTTTTTGTAACTGTATTTCAACTTTAATGTAATATAGCAAGTAAAGACAGCACACATTAACAAAGGGTAAATTAGATTTGTCTAAGTAAACATGTATCTGCAATAGGAGTAGTGTTGCTGTAGTAAGGACAGTCTGAAGGTTAAGCGCTCCATGTAAATAGTATAGATTCATTTTCGTGGAAAGCAAAAGGAGGGACAAGCTCTGAAAAATTGCCTTTGATGGAATGCAATCTGTGCTCTCCTGAGCAGCACACGAATACTTTGCAACATGTGAAACTGTACCCACCTCTCGGTCATAAGAAATTGGCTAGAGTCCTTTTTGGTTTTGAAAGCCTGCCCTTAAACAATGCAATGTTCTTTTCAGCCCCTTTAGACTGATCAGATTTGTTAATTTTTTTTTTTTTTTTCCAATAAAGAGGTTAAAAAATAAGAAGGAGAAGGTGCTGTGTATGCTAATGAAGGGTATTTGCTAAACCAGGGCCCACTGTGAATTTTGGTGTTTATTTTTCATGTTTTAAAGAAAAATCTGAATGAAAACAGTAAAAACTCTCAGAAATCTGTTTAAAATGATAAGTAAGCTTTCTCAAGTCAATGGCAAGTTTTTGCTCTGGAAACCCAGCATTGGAGTAACTGTTTCCGTTTTTCACAGTATTTTAGTGAAGCAAAAGCATTGTTATATATGGTTACCATTTTAACTCAGAACTTTTAACTGCATGAGCTGTTGATCAATTTATCAGTACAACTCAGGGTCTTCTTTGCTCTGTCAGACCACAGAGGTATTATCCTTGTTCTCTTCTGGAAAAGTATGTTTTAGGAAATTAGCAGGGAAAAATCCACTTTCTATTCTCTTAGATGCCAGAAACCTTCAACAAATTACCAAATATATGTAATATATATTCTAACAAAAAAAACCCAATCAAACAAAAACAAAGAAAAAAAACCAAAACAAAACACTAAACACTGTGCTATATGTTTATTTCTTTGTTGACAGATGAACAACAAAAGCTTGTTACTTGATTTTGCCATCAATTAAAATTCACGTTGGATCAGCTCTGGCCTGTCACCTACCATTATTGGGAAAAGTTGGCTGTGGGCCACATGTTAGATGAGTGGGGTGTTTTTGCTTGGCTATACTGCTTCTCATATCTGTTCTGGAAACTCCGCCTGGCAACTTGGGTGCTGGGCAGCCATCACATCTGCTTTCTGGAGACTCTCACCTTTGTACCCTTTCAATCTTCAGAATAAAAGCAAAAACATAAAGAAAGGTATGAACTCAGCAGCAGCAGCACTGAGATTTTTTTACTTTTAAATGTGAACTTGTATATATCCAAAAGAGAGTTATCCTGCTAAATAACAAATATGAGACATTACTAATATCTGGATGTGAATATCAGCTGCTGTTTCAGGTCTGAAACAAAGATGAAATCCAATGAAAAAGAAACAGTCTGAACAAAACTCACTTTCTTGAACAAAGGCTTGCTTTCTTGGATTACTCAGTATAAGGCTGTTCACAACAGCAAGACCAGGGCCTGATGATCAAGACGTGGTAACAAAATTTAACAAAGTGAAATACAAAACAGGTTTACTCAGAACTCAACTGGAAAATCAATTTGTAACTTGGTAAAATATTCAGATAAAATTTCTGGTGTTCAGATTTTTGTTCTCTTTTATGAACGAGTGTTCAGCTTAGAATATGTTGAGCTGCTGAGGAGCCACAGTGCTCATTAAAAATGTCACCTCTTTAACACTTGTTTTGTGCAGAGCTAAATAGCAGTAAGATGGAAGGCAGTAGAAAATAAGGTCCATCATCATTGCTCATCATTTGTAATTTGTGGAGTGTGACAGTGTGTTCAGCAAAATGCACAGGTGGAATAGAGACAATCTTTGCCTCCAAGAGATTGCAGTCTGACATACAGACAGAGAAGACCAGGTATAAAACATAGAGTAAAAGATTTAGAATAGTATTGTTCTTTATTTTGTGTTATCAGACTATTTACTGTCAAACTGGGGAAGGCTGAGAATATTGGAAGGATGCCAATATGTGTAAAGATATTACGCTGTGCAGTCTCTCGTTAGGAGGGATTACAATGATCAGGAATTGCTATTAGGAATCCTGAGATGGAAGAAAAACATATATAAAATCAAAGGCAAATGTGGAGGCAGACTTGAAAACACCCATGTGTGCTCATATGAAGCTGATATTCTTGGTGGAATTAAGTAAGCAAAAAGATTCAGTAGAGGCAAGATCCATTATGTAGACCTGTGCTGACTGAGGAAGAATTTTGAAACTAAGGTACAATCAAAAGTTAATATGGAATAAGAAATTAGGAATAAAGAATTTTGAATAGAAAGGGATGTGAGCTGAGTGTTTTCTACCACTCCATAAAGCCCTGGCAAGGCCTGTTTTATAAATAATTATTTTATATAAACTGTTCTTTGACAGATTAGATGCTATCATTGTACTATTAAAAAAAAAATGTTATATTTTTTTTCACCAGTCTGTAATGAATATCATTTTCTTGAAAACAGCATGTTTAATGAAAAAATAAAAAATAAATAATTAAAATAAAATAAAATCCAGCAACACAAAGACTGCATCCACAACATTGTTGTTCCTTCTGAACATTGGCTGGCACTGACTGCATCGAAGTGCAGATATATGCATGACTGTAGCCACATGTGCACACAGGAATATGCACATGCACAGTGACAAGATGTGAAAATCAACTGGAAGTTAACTGGAAGAAAATTAAAAGTATCATAAATATGGGGGCAGTGTGTGATAGCTCACTGCTTTGAGCTAGATCAGCCCAGGGATAGTTCTAATTTACATTCCTAACACTTACTTTGGTTTTTACTGTATTTCAATGTTAATAAAAATGGCTAATTAACTGAAACACCCCCAATATTGATGGTATACTGTAAATGTCACCTCTGAAATACACAGCCTGCTCATGAGACAAGCATGTTCCTGCAGCGCTGGCGACCCCTGGAGCATCATCCTTTTGGGTGGATTTGTTCTGGGGGAGCACATCATTGTGGTTAACTCTGAAGATGCAGCTCTGCCTCTTTTCCTCCTCTGGTCAGCATAAAATTTCCGTGGGAAAATTTGCAGAAGGCCCACATAACTCATTGTTTCACTTGCATAGTAATTAAAAACTCAAACGTCAGCAAGGCAGCCCCCTACTCCTCTTGGCTGAATGTTAAGCTTGACCTCCCCTCCCCTCTCCCCTCAGTTCACATCTCTTCTCATCTTCCAAAATTATGTGAAAAATGATTTTTCATACTATTTGCATGTTTTAGAGCGTTCCTCATTATCCTGTGCACTGACAGCTTTATACTTCAGCTGTGACAGAGCTTGAAAAATACTAGCCCTATCAATCAACACTTTGTAGATTTCCAAAATGAGATCTTTTGCAGCTGACATTCTCTTTTTCTTTTATTTTCCTCTCTTCAGCAACAATCTATGGTTTGCTTTCACTTTTTATTTAATTACACAAAGACTACAGATGTTATAATATTGCATTAGGATGAAATACTTTTGACCTGCTTCAGATTTTTTGATTGAATTACTTTGCCATAAATCTTCTTCTTTCATCACAAATACTGACCTCAAAGTCATTTAAGTAACTCTCCCTTTCCCCTGTGCTCAGCCTCACCTGCCCACATTACTTAAGCACATTATTTCCTAAAGATGCTGTTTCTTTCATTATTTTGGATTATTGCTACAGTCACTTTTAAAATGTTTGTTTACTAGCAAGGGCAGTAGCTCACATCCTTAGCCATTAAAACTTTGAAGCAGCTGAAGATCTTTTCCTGTGTTTATGTAATTTTTTCTATCTTGTTTCCCCATAAATAACAAGATAAAAAACTATTCCTATAGTTTTTCCTATATATATATATATAACATTATGGTATGCTGTTAATATGCTGAAAGTGTAAACTCTTATTTTACTTTTAAAATGTTCCACTAGACAAACTTCTCAGTTAAAAATGTCTCAATGTAAGGAAAAAGAATAAAAGAATATAGAAGCCAAAAGTGTAATTTAAATATCATAGAAATAATGATAATAATAATAATGATGATGATGATAATAATAATAATAATAATAATACAGTCCTAATGCTGCAGTTTTGATGTTAGAAGTTAGTTGGTTCAATATTAGAGTTCAACTATATTCAGTAAAAGCCACTCTGTGTGAAAATTAGGGAGAATTGGCAGAAATGTTGCTTATGGAAATAGTAGAAAGAATTAGTAATTCTTTAAAATTAAATTGGAAAAACTTCTCTATGCAGTTTTGGTTGAGACCTATGGCAATGTTCTAGTTTATGGCTTGAGAATCTTCCTGAGTCAAGACTTATAATTGCTGCAAGCTATCTCATTTGCCAAAGCAGACATAAACTGAGAATTAAAATATGCTAAAAAGCTAACCCACTAGTATTTCATTACTGATTTTGTTGTTGTTGTTGTTGTTCCTACATGTGAAGATACAGACTCTAACAAAATCTATGAGAGTTTTGACACTGATTTGGCTGAAGTCAAACTGTCCAGCAGTTTAAAAAGCTGCACCGGGTTAGGTCCTCGAGAGATAAATGCAGACAGGAAGGATGTAGAATACTTTGAGGTTAAGTTTTGGGATAAAGGACCCATCCCTTCCCTTTACTTGGCTGTCAGGTAGCAACCAGACCTTGACCACTATGTTGCGGTGTTTTTTAGGTGGCAAGTTTAATTTGGGACTTACTACGTAGCTATAAAATTATTTTATTTAAAAGATAGATTAACTGTGGTTGGTGATGTCATTGTAAAAAGATGAAAAGGACTAAATCCTGAAGATCTTATTCAGAACTCAGAAATCTGAGAAATCCCATTAAGTTTATGGCAGGAATAAGCAATGACACAGTCTCCATCCTAGGACAGCTGTGGAGCTAAAGCCTATGACCAGTAGAATCCTTTCCAACCCCAAGTCTCCTCAGGCTGCCATCTCTGGTAGCACTCAGCCAGCCACAGAACAGCATCAGGGACTCGGCCAAACCACTATATGCTTATAGTTCTACAGCAGATTTTGTAATCAGAGGACAGAAAAGGTGAGTAAGATGCAAGAGCAATAGAGCAATTAGTCTTCTGCCTGCAGTTGATACGGGTTATGCAGAAGTACGGAACAATTGATTCAGTGTAATGCTGAATTTTAATCAAATGGGAGAATAAGCCAACTTTTAATCAAGATTTTCCATAATGGATTATTTTCCTAATTGAGTAAGTTCAGGAGACAAACAAATATGGCCTAGTGCTCAATGGCATTCTTCACATATTGGTAAGCTTTCAATCTCAAATTGCAGTGAAAACATCTGAAATAAAATCTCTATAGAACATAGCTGAAGGTTACATTCATCTTCTTAAAACAATCCAGAGTATTCAGGGATGAACTACTACCAAGTTAATTCATATTTCAAAACAATTATGCCTACTAAAATGTACAATAAGGAGATCAGTCCTAAAGGTCAGTTCCTGAACTAAATATGAAGATAGTTAGTTTTTTAAATAGAAAATATAGAGTGATTTTAAGAAATAATTTACTAAAATGTGGACATGACTTTCAGTAAAGGTAGAAAATCTTAAAATCATTTTAAAACTAACAGCAAGGAAAAAAAAAAAAAGAAAGCAGAAAAGGACCCCCTGACTGCACCTGTATTTAGATGAACTAGATGAATTGATACTTTTTAGAAAATACAGAAAAATATGATATATAAAAATATAGGAAAATATATTTGTAATAATGACAGAAATATAAATAGCATAGATGCTGTATTGGATTGATAAATTAATCTTAAGTAAGAGACAATTGCATTGTCAGTGCATGTGAATGAGGCTCTGTTCACATGCAGGAGACACTCAATGTCAACAGGTAGTTTTCCTTAGGACACTGCTCTGACAAAGTAAGGAAATATTTTTTTGCTCAAGCTTAAGCTCTGCCAAGGTAACTGAAACTAATGTCTTCACTCCAGTGAAATGTGCCTTGAGATCTTCAGGTATCACCAGCAAAGCGAGCCATCAGCCTACAGCCGACCTAGGCCAGCAACTACAAGAGCATGAGCTTGTAGGTTTCATCTGGCAGTGAGGGCATTTCTTACCCAGCTTTAGAGCCCTTAATGTTATGACTCAATTTTCTTTAGAGGTCTGTTATTTCAGACCTAAATGTTTCATACTCATGAAATTAGATGTTTCACATCTTTGTTCAGAGAAAAAACTATTAAAGACAGAATGATACAAATATCTAATTGTTTCTCCTTACTAAAAGCATCACATTGTCTTCTGGAATTTTATTTTAAAGCTGATGGTAGCTAATACTAACTAATATTATAAAACATATTCCTCCTTGATCAGAAATTAGATTATATGTTTGAGTTTCTGTGGAGCTGCTTCCTATTGGTATGTAAATAACACTAAAGAACCCCTGACAAACTTATGATATTTAATTTTAGTAAATATTAGTATTTGATTAGAATTTTATGTTTCTCTATATTCACAAAAATTATGACTGAGCTGTGTGAACATGTCAGGTATGACATACATTTCTGAGAATATTTTTGATTCCTTCATCTCTTAGACCTTAGAATCTGCTGTTCAGCCTGACTTTGCTATTATTAAATTATAGCACTGTTAAGTAACTAAAGGCACAAGATTATCAAGGATAAGAACTATGACTTAATCACTAAATATTATAAAATTGATGCAAAACACATTTATATTTTAATTGCTGGACAGGATTAATTCTCATCTATTTAAATAAGGCAATTCTCACCTGTATAAATATGACTTTCCTCCAGAATATATTGGAAGTAATCATATTTTGATGAATGGACATGAAGGTATGAATCAAATTCTGCCTTATATACACACAGATTTTGCTGTTTTATATAAGAGTAGTTTTACATTGAGAAAAAAAAAATCAATTAAAAGCTCTAGAGTGTGAAATGGCTATAAGTTCAAAAAATTAATTGGCAACAATAAAAATTTGGGGTAAAGACAAAAGAAAAATTATGGTTTTTTTGAAGTTCTAGTAGTAACTGAAATTGAGATAAGATTTTTCTATGTAAATGTAAAGGGGTAGTTCAGAACTGATATAATTAATCCCAAACATTACAAATTGTGTACAGTGCATTTTAGTAACTAGCAAGTGGAAACTACTGAGCCTTAGTGCAAATACCATTATACTTAAACTGAAAGCACAACTGCTTTCAGGGCTATGGAATTCACATGAAACTATCAATAGGTATTAAAAATAATTTTCAATACATTTTATATATTTTCAAATATATTAAAATATTTCAAATTATAGTCCAGAGTTCTGTAGGCTCTATAACAAGATTTATTCATAGGTTAATGGATGAAATGAGGACAAATATAACCAAAAAAGGATAAAAAATACCGAACAACTATTGCATTGTTTGAGGCAAAAAATTACCAGATGTGTATAAGGAACAGTCTAGTCCTTTACTGCAAAATGTCTGTAGTTTAACATTCTACCTGTGGCATTAGCTATAAAAAGGATACTTTTCAAACCCTAAGTAAGTAGGATAATAGTATCCTAAATCTAATAAAATGTGACATCAAATATCAGAAAATATGATTTTCTGCCAACCAGGCTGGTAAGCTACTTTATGTGACACTTTTCAAAAAGAGAACATTCTTCCTGTGTCTCTTAACATTGTGTCTGAGGGGGTAATCTGCCAGTTAGGGCACATGTGTGATGATGAAGAGACCCTCTGTGCAGCTGACATGTTGTCCACTCATGTATGGCTGCATGTCACCTCATTTTTGCTGTTCTAAGACCTGGGGCAAGTATTTGATGCAATACTGTCTTTTTTCCTTCTCACTAAATGTTTATTTTGTCTTGCTGTTTCCAAAGCTCTGTAAAATTGATTTGAAGGAGAGAGGGTACCTTTTCCTTCCTTCCTTCCTTCCTTCCTTCCTTCCTTCCTTCCTTCCTTCCTTCCTTCCTTCCTTCCTTCCTTCCTTCCTTCCTTCCTTCCTTCCTTTTTTCTTTTTCTTTCTTTCTTTGTCTCTTCCTTCCTTCCTTCCTTCCTTCCTTCCTTCCTTCCTTCCTTCCTTTCTTTCTTTCTTTCTTTCTTTCTTTCTTTCTTTCTTTCTTTCTTTCTTTCTTTCTTTCTTTCTCTTTCTTTCTTTCTTTCTTTTTCTTTTCCTTCCTTCCTTCCTTCCTTCCTTTTCTCTTTCTCTTTCTCTTTCTCTTTCTCTTTCTCTTTCTCTTTCTCTTTCTCTTTCTCTTTCTCTTTCTCTTTCTCTTTCTCTTTCTCTTTCTCTTTCTCTTTCTCTTTCTCTTTCTCTTTCTCTTTCTCTTTCTCTTTCTCTTTCTCTTTCTCTTTCTCTTTCTTTCTCTTTCTCTTTCTCTTTCTCTTTCTCTTTCTCTTTCTCTTTCTCTTTCTCTTTCTCTTTCTCTTTCTCTTTCTCTTTCTCTCTCTCTCTCTCTCTCTCTCTCTTTCTCTCTCCCTCTCTCTCTCTCTCTTTCTCTCTCTCTCTCTTTCTCTCTCTCTCTCTCTCTTTCTCTTTCTCTCTCTTTTTCTCTCTCTTTCTCTTTCTCTCTCTCTTTCTCTCTCTCTCTCTCTGTCTCTCTCTCAGTCTCTCTTTTTCTTTTTCTTTCTTCTTTTTGTTTGACTATCACCCTTCTAAGTCTAAGAAACCAAATTTGCAAGGTACTGAACACCTTCAGAGTCATAGGAGATTTGAGATTTTATCATCCTGAAAGTGATTCTCAGTACAGGATTTGTATGCAAGTTAGGTTTGTTTTACTCCAATGTATGAGATACCTGATCTCCTTCTATGACCAAGTGACGCGCTTGGTGGATGAGGGAAAGGCTGTGGACGTGGTCTACCTTGACCTCAGTAAGGCTTTTGACACCGTTCCCCACAACATTCTCCTCAAGAAACTGGCTGCTCGGGGCTTGGACTGGCGTACGCTTCGCTGGGTTAGAAACTGGCTGGATGGCCGGGCCCAGAGAGTTGTGGTGAATGGAGTCAAATCTGGTTGGAGGCCGGTCACTAGTGGAGTCCCCCAGGGCTCGGTACTGGGGCCGGTCCTCTTTAATATCTTTATTGATGATCTGGATGAGGGCGTCCAGTGCACCCTCAGTAAGTTTGCAGATGACACCAAGCTAAGTGCGTGTGTCGATCTGCTCGAGGGCAGGAAGGCTCTGCAGGAGGATCTGGATAGGCTGGAGCGATGGGCTGGGGTCAACTGCATGAAGTTCAACAAGGCCAAGTGCCGGGTCCTGCACCTGGGCTGCAACAACCCCAAGCAGAGCTACAGGCTGGGAGATGAGTGGCTGGAAAGCTGCCTGGCCGAGAAGGACCTGGGAGTATTGGTGGATAGTCGGCTGAATATGAGCCAGCAGTGTGCTCAGGTGGCCAAGAAGGCCAACGGCATCCTGGCCTGTATAAGAAGCAGTGTGGCCAGCAGGTCGAGGGAAGTGATTGTGCCCCTGTACTCGGCTCTGGTGAGGCCGCACCTCGAGTACTGTGTTCAGTTTTGGGCCCCTCGCTACAGGAAGGACATGGACGTGCTCGAGCGAGTCCAGAGAAGGGCGACCAAGCTTGTGAGGGGTCTGGAGAACAAGTCTTACGAGGAGCGGCTGAGGGAGCTGGGCTTGTTCAGCCTGGAGAAGAGGAGGCTCAGGGGAGACCTCATCGCTCTCTACAGTTACCTGAAAGGAGGCTGTAGAGAGGTGGGGGTTGGTCTGTTCTCCCACGTGCCTGGTGACAGGACGAGGGGGAATGGGCTAAAGTTGCGACAGGGGAGTTTTAGGTTGGATGTTAGGAAGTACTTCTTTACCGAAAGGGTTATTAAGCATTGGAACGGGCTGCCCAGGGAGGTGGTGGAGTCACCATCCCTGGAGGTCTTTAAAAGACGTTTAGATGTAGAGCTTAGGGATATGGTTTAGTGGAGTACTTAGTGTTAGGTCGGAGGTTGGACTCGATGATCTTGAGGTCTCTTCCAACCTAGAGAAATCTGTGAATCTGTGAATCTGTGATACACACACACCAAAGATACAAAAAAACAAACAAACAAAAAAAAACAATGGTAGGATAGTAGGCAGCCTCAGAGAAGTTGATAAAAAGGAGAGTGAACCATGTGCAAGGAATTTCCACTTTCTCTCTCACCTGCCTCACACACTCACCTATGCTGGGGTACCTTGGAGAAGGAAAAACACTGAAATTAATTTTCACTATTTTGCCAGCATTCAGGCCTCCCTGAGTGGCAACACGTTGACACGACTGAGAGTACAGACCATTGCTGAAACAAGCCCAACAGGTTTGCTTGCTGGTGTCAGCATGCATTTGATCCCTTTTTGCCTCCAGTCCTGGCTACCCAAAAAGCAAGAGCAAAATCTCTCTGTCATATACCACATCTTGACAATCATTTGCTTATCTTCATAAAATTCAATACAAGCTTATCTAGGATTGCATCCTAATATGCTACTATTGTCCCGTTCTAACTATTTTTAATTTTTCTTATTATATTAATAGGAGATGTAGCAATTGAACTGGTGGGACTTTTGGTAAATTTGGTTTAAACTGTCATAATTCTGCTAGAGTAACTCATAGAAACTTAACTATCATGCAACACTTGAGGTTTTCTCATCTCCCCCCTGAACCAGAGATGAGTCTTCCATTGCTGTGCCACATTCAGAAGCCTGGAGCAAAAGAATTTGCTTCAGAGAACAGTAGAACCTTCATAAAACACCTTTGCAACACTGCAGTGGCACAAGTTGAGCACAGAATTGTCAGCATCCAGTTGATATACTTTAAAGGCATCATTAGCTAACAGTAGTCAAGATACAGGTACAATCCAAGTGAAAGGTTGCATGGACTTCTTTGAAGGGCCGATTAAAATCATACTGGGAGAAAGAAAATGTTTACACATTTTTTTCCTTAAAGACTTTTCCAGAGATGGTGGCTTCATCTAGCCCCAAACCCAAAAAGATTTCCTAATCATCATTTTTCCCATGCCAGTGTTAGTTAAACACGGTTATACCAAGCTTTCTATAAGCAGCGGTTTCTGCAGCACAGAAAACTTGAGAGCCCTACCTGAGCCCCATGGTCAGCCAGTGACAACCTTTGTGGAAGTACGGACGTGACAAAGAAGGGCTATGCTTTGATTTCACAAGGCTCAGTTGTTTCCTGTCATCTCTGCTAGAAATTAGCATTTTTTGTTTTATGACCATTTTAATTATAGTTTTCCTATTTCAGTTCTACTAAATATGAATGAAGCAGGTGAAGTGTAGCCTGGTTGGAGCACTGTGCTGTTTAGTGCTGGTTACTATCTTTAGCAGAGAAGCTGGAATTCATTCTCATCTCATTTGCCGAGCGCTCTATCATTAAAGTGTCATTGAGAACTGACACCACTTAATTTTAGCAGCTTTCAATTCTCGTTTGCAGCAAGAATAGCTTTAAATGGAGAGGAGTGCAAATTACAGAGAGAGGGATATTTTTACACCACACTCAGCATTTTATCAAACAAAGCAGCCTCACGGGGAATAGGGGACAATACATTATAAAACCAAACTCTCCTCTGATGCTGGTAAATGGGTATTTAATCTTCCTATTGCAGGCATCCACTCTGATGAGCCTGTAACGAATATACTGCCTGGGACATTAGCTGAGCTGCTGTGTCTTTCTATTCCCCAAAATATCCCTTAGTTTTTATTTTGGGTGTGGCCAAAGAATAAGCTGAGGAACTCAGCTGTGCCTGCAGACCACTGAGGAATCTGTACCTTGTTGCAGACAAACCAGTTTGGGACATATTTTCCCTTCTCCTATTGATTGCGTAATTACTTTTTTTCCTCCCACTGCAGTTTGAACCCTTAGGGAGTTAAGAAAATCACCTAGCTGGGATCGGTGGCAAATTTTAACCCATTCAGCTTGGCTTCCCTGCCTAATTGGATGTAAAATATCTTCATGCACTACATTTCAAAATATTGCCATTCTGTTGGAAATTTGGTGCTGAATAGATGCTAGGTTTACCTCTGTCAGGTAACTGTTACCTTTTTTCTATAATTATGTATGTGAAAGTACGAGTTTCTGTCTCTGAAATGAAATAATTTTCTTGGAATTAGGGCACATTTGGGTAAGGCAAGTGGATCATAGTAATTAATTTTAATACAATAAATACCAATAAATACATGGGGGGGGGGATGAAATGTTACATGTGTTAGCTGAGAATAAAGATGTATTTGAATGCATATTTACAATGTTATAAAACTTGATGTTAATGTCCATAACAGTATAACCTTAAGGTCCAATATCTGTTAATGATTTGGATGTAGAGAGGATTATAGAGTTGCTGCAGTTTTGTAGGAAGTCTTGAGGTAAGAAATGCAGACAGGGCAAGGACTCACACACAAATTAGGATCCCTGTCAAACCCAACTCTAACCTGTGGTGATGCTACTTGACTGAATTGCAAGTGTGATTCATACTTTTTTTTTTTTTTCCTGATGATTTCACTATAGGAAGAGTTTAGAGTAATTGGATGCACAGAATAGCTTCATTTGGAGATGATATGAGACACTGCGTGGATTTTTACCCCTCAGGTGCTGATGTCTCCCTCATCCTTCAGGTCGTTCTAACACAATTTTTGCCCCAGAGTTTTTGGCATTTTGATGTTTGTTATGTGCCTTTCTTCTTAAGGTCTCTTCCAGCCCAAGCCATTCTCTGATTTTATGATTCTTCTCCCAGCTGGTCAGGTTCCTGGTGGACTCGTATGATGATTGCTCACAGCACCAGGCTATTACTTCCCCAGCCTCAGGACACCAGTGCCAGGATGCACATCTTGGGGGAAGGTGCAGGTGGCATGTGCTGCCATACCACCACCGCCTGCTGCCCTTTTGGACTGAATGAGGGGAGGAGGATGAGGGAAGTGCCCGCTGAGCATCTCATGACCCAGTCAGTGCTAGAGTGAAAGCCCTGCTGGGGAGGTGGCTGGTGGATAGGCTGTGAGACGGTGTGCAGCTGAGTAATGAAGTGACTGTTTAAAACGGGAGAACCTGATGGGCCAGCCAAGGGCTGACATTGCAATTAATTCTCTAAGCCTGATGTTTCACCTGATTACTGCATTTTGACTTGATTACTTGATGGACCATGCTGGGAGTGAAACAATAGGGATATTGAGGGGCCAAGTTCAAAGCACTTTTTCTCTACCGCCCACTATGCTGTTGGGGAAAAAATTAATTCTGGGTCACACCTTCTTATGAAGACAAAGATCATAACTCAAACTTTGATTTGAGTCTTTCCATTTACAGAAACATTTATTTGATTCAACACCACTTTCTCAAGTTGTGTTTTGTTTTGTTTTTAAAGTGTTTAAACTCTTTGTCTATTTACAGTCATTGCAGACATCAGTATTTTTCTCCTAGTATGAGTTATCTTCACCTAAAGAGTTTCATTGTTAGGCTTTTCTCTGGCATAATTCTGTGTCCCCTTGAGCTTGCATTTGACACTAGCTCAAATAGCATTGCTGCATCTCTCTTCTGTGGTCCCTTTAGAGTTTCATGTATCTCGTTGAAGTCCCTCATAAGATCCTCTTTTCCAAACAATACAGACCTACTTTCTCTAACCTTTCTGAATATATAAGACCCTTGAGTCCTTGTATCATTCTGAATGCCCTTAGCTTGCCTCCTTCCATTTTTGTGATACTTATTTTTTATTAAAAATAAAACAGACCCATACAATGTAATCCAAAATGACACTTTTTTTTTTCTTTATTATGTCCCTGTTTTAGATATAATAGCATTTGATTTCTCTCTTTTTAAAATTCTTGAATTATTCTTTGGCTTCGACAAAATACAATCCTGTAAACAGCTGATTTTCATCTTCATGATGCTGATGCTTAGAGTTCAGCAATGTATTCTCTGTTTTGTATGGATTTCTCCTATTTTGTTATACTCTAAGTGAGATCACACTTAGGTCTGTACATGTTTGTGGTGGCATTTTGAATCCTTTTTTTTTTTTTTTTACACCTCACATTTGAATTTTGTTGACTCAAAAGAAAGAACTTTTTATTAGATTGTAATTTTACATCATGTACAATGGTAGAGACAGGCTATAGGTTCTTGTTGTGGCATGGGAGTCACAGCCTCCTTGCAAAGTATGTAAAATCATAAACTAACTGTAAAATGTTGCCACTCCTGAGAACAGAGAGTGGTATTTGTGAACACAACCATGGGATGGAAGGAAGCTGGCCCAATATCACTGAGATTGCTGTCAGCAGCAAAATTGTCCAAACCTTGTGCATTCAGCCTCTTTTCCTGCTGTGACAGCACAAAGCAGGATTGAATAGACACTTGGCCATGGACAGGGTACAATTTCAGTCTAGCTGAAACTACAGACAGTCATAACTTAGGCCGTCAGAGCGTATTTTATAGAAGAAAGGAAGGCTGGTTTCAGCTGCAAAACATTAGTAAAAACCAAGTGCTTCTTCAAATAAAAATGTGCCAGTGTGTTTGATGGATAAATGGAACCAAACCGGAAGATAAGATTCAGTTTAAGACACAAGTCTGAATTTAAATGGTTGCTACTTACTACAAAATTAGTATTTTCCTCTCAATTGTTTGGAGTACTATTGCTAACAATACTTCTTGTTGCAAGAGCCAAGAAAGATTATACAGAGAAAAATAAAAAAATAAAAATGTCTAAGCTTCTTCATTGTCTTTGTAGAAGAAAGGGGTTAAGTGTCAATGAGAGTCAAGCTTCCAGTATATTCCCCCATCTGCCAGTTTTTCAGTGTTGCATATTTTACTTAAAGTTTGATTCACTGGTACCCTTTTATAGTGAGTCATTTCTATCTGAGGGCATCACAGCACAAAATAGGAAATGAGAGATTTTTTAGAAGATACCCAAATTTGACTGTAACAAGATGTACATCAAAAGGTAAATTCTAATACTTTTCAAAATTTAAACAACAGGTTTTCAAAGTAAGAGAGTTGAAGAAATAGACATGAAAGTTCAATTCCTTCAGCCAATATAGAGGGAAGTGTCTGTCTTGTTTATTATTGTCCAAGACCAAGATCAAGAGAGTAATTGCTTCACGGTATTTGATTTACTTAGTTCTGTGACATTCTAATTTTTCTTTCTGTCCATAAATTAAAATAAATATAAAGCTACTGAAAGGTCCCACCTAAAACTGAGTGAGCTTCTATATATAGTGAGTAGAACCCCAAGTACCACCAGTCTGACTTGACTACTACTTAATAGCGCTTTTTCAGCTTGCAGAGAAGAGGAGCAATCAACCTACTTGTCTTCTTAGAACATGGTTTCCCTCTCTGCCGATAATGTTAACAAGAGTTCCAATTATTGTCAATCATCATGGCATTTTTGCTAGCGTGAATACCAACAGCACTGACTCATTTTGCATATGGTCACCAGTTTTTGTCATTCTTGACCTGATCCAGGTTTGTATTAGTCTCTGACAAAGAAATGTTCCACATACCATTACCAGCTTCAATCATCCAATCTCCTCAGTCAGTCTGAATTTAT